>NC_135081.1:8542500-8705000 GCF_051107435.1 Chaetodon auriga
TACGGTTAACTGAAATATGAATATTAGAATTTGCTCTTATATTGTTGTTACGCAAATCTGCCATCAAAACTCATGATAAGTAATAACCAAAAAGATGTTTCTCGCCTTAGGCTGTTGCTGTTTGCCAAGTACATTTCTACAAGTGTCCTTTTCCTCCTCATCACCACCCTTCCTCACTCATCTGAAGTCGCACTTTTTTTTCCAGATCGACCCTGCCCTCCTCCAGCAGACTTTACAGCAAGGCGGCCTCCTCTCTCAACCCCTTAGCGTCGACACTGGCCTCGTCTCGCACTCTGGCGGCCAGCTCATGTCCACCACTGACCCCTCGGTGTCCGCCAACGTCGTCATCCACCCGCTGACCAGCCTGGCCCTGCAGCCTTCCGCCATCACGCCCGCTCAGGTCACAATGGCCGGCCTCTCCGAGCAGGATGCCACAGGTGCGTGTGATGGCCTCTGCTGAGAACATGTCTAACTACAAACCCTCTGTTCTGAATAACTGATCTATGCTTTCCCGTGGATTCTGCAGGTTCCCAGGACCTAAACCATGTCATGGGCACCTCTGGGCTGATAGCAGGAGGCACCAGCAGTCAGGAGATCACACTGACCATCAACAATCCCAGCCTCACTCAAGCCCTTGCCTCAGCGTCTTGTTCCAGCACTGCATCAGGAAACCCTCAGGAGATCACCCTCACCATATCAGGCATGGAACTCTTTATACAACACAGGTCCATCAGGGAACAAACCTACAAATACATCCTGTACACACCGAAGCTTGTCTTATTCACAGATTGTCAAGAATAAACAAACGAGCCAAATGAATATTCCCCTCAAGGATGTGCAAGACATTTATTGATTTTCTCGCTCGGGCGAGCACGTTTGCAGGCAGAGAGAAAAAAAACAAACAACAACAAATGCAATAATAACTCTCATTGATTTCCTTCATTTTGAAGCGGCTCCACAAATCAAGATTAAAAGCCTCAGTGTATCAGAGGTTATGAGAGACGCACCTTCTTCAAAAGCCGTTTTTTACGTACATCATCTCCAGTTCAAAGCCCTCATCGCCCAGCTGGTGGTGTGGATGTTGTATCCTCAAAGGTTAAGTTGTTTTCAGAGCCCACTTGAGACGAGGTAGATCATTTCCTGCCTGTGTGACTGGAGCAGTCAGCACGTCTTGTTCTGATGGATTTACTATGTTGTGATGCAGATCCTTCAGACAAAGACAAACGAAACAAATTTTTGGTTTTTCTGTCTCTTGAACTGCACCGCTTTTTTTCCCACAAGTTATTAATTTTTTTCTTCAGCTAGAGGCGGAGGAAAAGGAGGGTCGATTGATCACAATGAATGCGTTCAAAGCAAAATGTCTGAAGTCATTTTCAGTCTCCTTGGGTTTATCCAAATTCATTTTTATTTCGCCATCCCAGGCAGATGCACAGAACACTTTTCATCCTCAAATTGGGCAAAATATTCTTCATTTTATCCAACCCAAAAAACGAAGCTTGAAATGTGGACAAATCTGAGAAATGGAGCTAATTCTTGCATCCTGGACTAAAAATTGCTTTTCTCCATAATTCTGCAGGTCAGGATCTACTTGCGCAGCATAGCAACCCTAATGGCGCAGAGATGAACGGCAGCATCAGACTGGCATCGCCACTCAACAGCCAGCCCACCAGCGCGACCCTGACTATCACCAATGACCACCTCCTACCTCAGAGCCCGGCCAACACTGGAATGGCAGGTTAGGACTGGTATATGTATCTTTAAGATCTCAGTGAGACTAGAAGGATATTTCTTTCTGTAAAGTTGCACAGAACATTCAAAACCAAAACAACAAAAAGGCTAACGCCTCTCTCTTTGTTTTGTTCAACGCTCAGTCTTATAAATGCACACAAAGCTAAACCTTGACCTGCATGAAGCCATCATTAGTGACCCTGCTCCACTCACTCATAACACCACTTGACTCAAGGCCACCACTTTAAGCCAATAGTATGGCAGCAAAGTGGGAGACACCCAGCAGGCTGTTGGGGAAATGTGTTCACAGTAACCCACTGGAGCAGAACTGATTAGATTGGCACCCATTTTAGGGAATGAGCATGCACACTAAGTGCGTCTGCTTTAAACACACAGCATAAAGAATGAGACACGGCGTGGGCCGACTGTCACCTCTCGCTGGCTTCAGCGACAAACAACAGACCACAATGGCAGAAGGACTGAACTCCCTCTAGAAAAGCGACTGAACACAAAGTCTTTCCTGTCGCTCACAAATGACCAGCAGAGAGTGGAAAACAAAGCAGCAGTAATCTGGTACCTCTTCAAATGCAGAACGATACATGACGGATGAATGAGCGTGTGGAGTTCACTCACATGCTGAGCCAGCACAAGAGGCGGCAACGCATGAGAGTAAGTCTAGCTTGAATTCCTGGTTCAAAAGGAACTACCCTAGCCTCCAGCACCGGCGATTGATCCCAGGATAAAACATTGATGGAGAGGCTCAAACAGTCTCTACATCAATGCCCTTTTCATGAAATGGCAGGATAAGGTGTGTGCCCCCACTCTGGAGTCATCAAAGTGTGTGTGAAGCTGAAGTAGTTGCTCGATAGACTTTCATGGTTGAATAAGGCTTGCCCTGGTCCACACATCCCACAGAAAGTTTTCACTTTTAGCTAACTAACCAACTGTTCGTTGAAATCTGCACCTCTCGCTGACCCTTTCAGTGTGTGAGATACTTACAAGATCAGTTTTAGCTCAGGAACATCATCTTATGAAGGAGAAGCCCGGAAGTAATACACACTGACCCTCACGTCCTTGGTTTTAATCTGACTTGGGATGTGTGTTGCTTGTCATCCACCTGTCCTTCCCCTTTTTCTTCTATCTTTTAGTGCTCTAAAGTTCATCTTTAATGAAGTGCAAATGTATGTATACTGTACGAGCATCTATCAAGAGGATGTAATATGATGTTTTTGAAAACTCTATGTACTGTCGGTTGTGCGGGCCACTCCGTGATCAGAAAGTAAAAGGCCTGTGTGCTGCGAAGTGATCAGATATGATTTGTTTCGTCAGAGATGGCTTCCTAATTGACTGGCTTGCTTGTCACCTAGAAGCTTAATCAAATTTCCAGTCTCATCTCTCTCTGTTCATTACCCTCCTCTCTCAACTCAAGTGGAAAACATTCCCACTGCTTCACAGAGACACCCAGAGCATCTCTGCTTTTATTGATTAGACGGAACCATCGCTGTCACTCTGCATGGAAATGAGGTTCAACCTGCCCTTCGACTGATAAACTGTGTGACACCCCTGATTGGCCTTTTTATTAAAATCAAATATTGTGTGTTATGCACCGCTAATATAATGGCAGCCCCTTTGTGACCAAAGCAAATGAATATGTCTTTTAGCCATGGAGCAAAAGGGCGTTGGTAGCCAGCTGGTTGCAGTCACTTCAACAAATACAGCTATGCATTTTTGGGTCATCGCAGCGATCCAAGTGCTGCAGCCGCTGGTGCAAAGTTCAGCTCAGACTGAGGCCTGTAAGCATGGAAATCAGTGCAGTGTGGAAGGATTTGATTGAACACATGAATGTGTAAATTCTCCAATGAAACCATCCGTCATTCTGAAGAGGAGTTCATTAGTTTCACTTTATTTCATTTGGAAAAAGCTTTAAATAAAGAGTTTTAGGGTCAAATACCAACCCTTGACCTACTTTGTCAGATAAAGAAATCTCTCAACATATGGCCGTCTGCCATCGTGCCAACCATGATCTGATTCCATGCTGCACACGGTGTGAGTAGTTCAGTAAAACAAGCCATTTACCTTGCTGAGAAGTTGGAGGTGTGCAGCCAATCACCTGCAACCTTTCATCTAACTGTGGCTTCTCCTTGTTTCATTGCTCACTGTAATAGTTCGGCTGCCAAAGCATGCAGCTACACAATAAAAGCCACCCCTTGTTTCACAAGTTGAATGCTTTTAATGTGAAGCAGCAGCAGTTGAAAACGTTCAGCCGGCGTTGGCCTTCAAGGTGTGCGGAGCCGTTTCCACCCACTCTCAGTTCTCTTGGCCTGTATTCCACTTAATGATAAACACAAAGAGAGCACGCTTTGGCTGCTGTAACGCTTAACCTCGACGTCCATCTGTGTGACCTCTCAGTCTCCAGCCTGCCGCCGAGCACCACCCTGTCACACACTGCTGCATCCCAGAGCCTAGTGATGTCACCAGGAGGCGTGGCCAATGATAGCAGTGTTACGTTGACCCTGGCAGATGCTCAGGGTATGCTGGACGGTGTCACTCTAAACCTCAATACACAGGTAAAAACAAAAAAACACAGTTCACACAAACACCCATCTGTTGGCATTATGTGGCATCATGGCTGGTTTCAGTGTGTTTCTCAAGACTGACCGGCTCTAAAACAAAAGTGATGTGTGAGCTCGGCATGCCGTGTGTCAGCTGACCAGCGTGTGTTTTGTTCCTCAGGGTCAGACATTTCCTGCCGTGCTCAATGACTCGGCCCTATCAGGACAGCCCGCCAGCTCAGGCCAGCAGGTCATACTGGTCAGCCACCATTCCCAGTCCACGAACGGAGCATCTGACAATGGATACAACGTGAGTGTGTTTGTCTTGTATGTGTGGTGCTCTGTTGAAGATATCCAGGCGAGGCGCTGTCAGACAAAGGTGGGGGTACTTTTTACATTGATGAAGTGAGCAAATGCTTAAGATGTCGACACAGTGATCCGCTGTGATGGATTACGATGACAAATGGAAACCATTAGTCCAATGGACATTTTCTCACAGCGCTTGTGTAGGTGTGAGCGTCACTGAATAACTATAAATACGTCGCTCCCTAATCTTTTTGTGTGATCCAGATGACTGATGATGGCCATAAAGGCGGCAAGGATGGCCAGGTGGAGGCTGATAATCGCAACCAGTGTTACTACTGCAACCAGGTGTGCCAGAACGCCAACACTCTGCGCCGCCACTGTAGACAAGCTCACGGCAAGGACCGCTGTCACGTCTGCAGTCTCTGTAACAAGGCCTTTAAGCGAGCGACACACCTGAAGGTAAGAGCGCCTGTAAAAACAGTGGACTCAGAATTCAACATCCTATATGAATCAATAAAACTCAGCGGCGTTTATACACACAATTAGTCAACTCTCACTCACATAAATCTTGCTTTAAGTAATCTCCACCTCAGGTTGACAAATGGTAAAGAGCCAGTGAAGAAAGGGGCACCAATGGTAAAGTGCATCTCTCTATTTGACGCAAAAATAAGGGTAATTCATCAAGTGGCATTTCAGAAAGACTCTTAGAAACTGTCACTCTCAACAACACAGCACTCAAGCCGAGAGGTGTTTTGCAGCCGACTCAGAGAGAGAACTATGTGTGCTTCTCTTGTCTGACGATCCTCTTCATGGTTTTGAGACACTTGAGCATGTAAACGCCCGAGATCTCAGATCAAGAGGAAAGACGAGGCTGTATACATAAACTCTTCCCTCACAAAATGTCATATTTCTGAGCAAAGGCTTTCACTTTGTCTTTCATAAAGTAAGATTAGCCGGGTGTCACTGAGGGCGACCGAGCTTCGTCTTCTCCAGGTCCCCAGGCTGCTCATTAGTCTGACAACTTGGGTGTTGATTTTAGATTTTTAAAAGGCCCGGTGGTCAGAAAGATAAATTGGGAGCGCAGTCATTTTGCCATTTAATTACAGCTAGACAGTCAACAACCACGGCTTTAGAATTTGGGAATGTGGGAAAAAGTGCAAAGATAAAGGTTTTAGAATTCACTGACAGCATTTCTGCTTGACAATGACCACAGACTCCTCCGAGATTTTCTTGTCTCCTTCTGAGCTTGATGCAGTTACAACACAAGCATTGTTGCCCTTTTTCCATTCAGCCTCCTGTGTGCCCCTCTGCTCTGCGTCGCCCAGTATTTGTCTTGAATACGGTTCAGGGCTGCAGGTTCAGTATTATCACCGTACTCTGGGCACATGGCACTGCTCTTTCAGTCCTTCATGAATTTCAGAATTCTGATGCAACACTGTGAACAAAGGCTGCTATTAGTTTAATCATATGTGTGCTCAAGGCCTGAATTTTAAAAAATTCAGGTTTTGAAAAATGACAAAAACAACTATACAAGTAGTTGCAGGTTTATTTTCCGTCAACTAATCAATTAAATAACACTTTCAGTTTTAAGACATGGCGCCACAGTGTGTAGCAGCTTTATCTGGGCTTATCTGATAGTACAAACAGAATGTGCCAAGTAACCATCCTGTGTGTATAAAAGATTGTGGGGAGCTCTAATAGGTCAATTATTGGCTGGATTTTCCAATTTCCATATAAAGTGTTTTGCCTCTAAATTGTAAAAGCTTTTAAATTAATGAAATATACAAGTCAGGCAGCAAAAAGCACAGCACCCAGACACATCATGAACAACCTCAGACGCAACAAGGAAAGGAAAGAGACAAAGAAGAGACACGCTTCATTAGGGATAGTAGTTAGTCTCTGTGCGCTCGAGTGTAAGCAGTGGGTGAAATACATTTTTGGGGTCTGACCACAGGAGCATGAACGAGTGCACCAGCCGGGCCCGTCACCCAGCTCCCAGAAGCCCAGAGTCTTCAACTGCTCCTCCTGTGTGAAGGCCTTCGCCAAGCGCAGCCAGCTGGAGAGACACAACCGAACACACACAGGTGAGAGGATTATGGAGCACGTTCGCGCAGCGCATGCATGACAGACACCACAGCACTGCGATTCCAATTAAAATCCACCATTTGTAGTCATTTTGCACTTCCTATGGAGTGTTTGATATAAATAAATGAGTTCTTATTTCATGTTGTTTAATTCCTTCTGTCACTCAACATTCTGATTCATCTCACCTCCTCATGGTGTCAGTTTTTCTGTCTCGAAGCAAAATGGCTACATGGGAAAACAAATCCTTCCATCCTACTTCTGTCCCAATGTTTGTGAACGCGTGGTCTCTCATGCACACCTCTATAGCTGAACGAGTGTGCATGGAATGCCGACGCTTGACAGGAAAAGTGACTCTGGCTGTGTAGACGACAATTGCTGGAGTCTCGTCTTTGTCATTTTTATATCTGAAAATATCAACACATCCTGGCTCGAGGGAATCAAATGTGTTTTGTAAAGAGAACTATTTCTCTTTTGCTGCCCTCGCTGTGTGTTTGTCTCTACGGGCCTGTGAAGAATACCCTCACATCGAGGTTATCGCCTGACAAACCCAGCAACTGATTGAATTAGCATTATTGACAGTGTCGCTTTAATATTTTTTACTTAATACAGTCAGAAAAATAAACCTTTTAAAATGGATTTGATAATAAAAACAGAATCAACTGTAAAACTTTTAAAGCTTTCCCACCATTACAGCTGTTTTTTCACAGTGCCTAAGCTGAATGAACAAAAAAAAGAGCCGCTGTGTTTTGTTCTCTTGCTCTCTCTCTCTCACACACACACACACACACACACATACACGCACACACAGAGTCATGTGGAAGAGGTCCACAGAGAGAGCGAGGCAGCGCTCCAGCAAGAGCTCATTACTTCACAAACTCTCAAAAGTGCAACCACACCAGCAGACGCACGGGTTGGTTGAAGACACCGTGACTGATATTAACTGATATATTATTCTGTATCTGGTCAAGCCTTCCAACGAGGAGGAGCGTCGCCTGAAGAGTGACAGCAGCCTCCATCAGTCCCTCATACTCGCTGTGTTCCAGCTGGAGGCTGGAGGCTGTCCTGCAGAAGATCTGTGGATAAAATACAATACAATGCAATGCGGTGTTAGATCACAGTTCTTTTAATACGGTCTTATTGAAGTGTTGAAAACACAGAATTTGGTTGTATGCAGTCTCTTGTCTACATGTACACATTAGCAAAAAGCCAGTTTATCATGAGGCTTAAACACCAGAGTGTCAGAGCACTGCGTATCACAGTTAATGATGCAGCAATGCTTTAATACTCAATGCAACATCGCTGGGTTATACATGACCTGCTGGGTGTGTGTTTCCGTGCAGGCGAGCGGCCCTTCAAGTGCAGCCAGTGCGACAAGGCCTTCAACCAGAAAAGCGCTCTGCAGGTGCACATGGTCAAACACACTGGAAAGAAGCCCTTCAAGTGTGAGGTGTGCAGCATCAGGTTCACCCAGAAGAGCAACATGAAACACCACATGAAGAGATCCCATGGCTACGGTGAGCACATGACCGGCTTCACACCACTGCACACACACACCTGACCGCTAACGCTAGCGGCTGCTGCCAGCTGTTTGTGCAGCTGGGCAGCGAATGACAGTAATCATCTCTGTCTTGTCTCTGTGTCAGCTTCACTTCCCTCGCTCAGGAGATGTGCTTCAGAAAACCAGAGTGCTTGTGATGTTTGTGTGTGTCTGTGTCTCTCGGCCATCACGAACAGTCCACATTTCCTATATGGCAGACATTGTGATCGCGCGTCACTGCGCATTAAAAGGCGCCCTTGAGCACTTGAGCCTGCAAAGACACCGTGTTTGCCTTCCCCCGTGGAACGTTTCAACTGTCTCTCATTCTCAAGTTCTGTATCCGCAGCTCTTCACTCGATGATCCTTCTCATTATTTGTTGAGAATGAGCCTTATGCAAACACTCGGTCACCCCCACACTCACCACTAATGTGTATGCACGCACACGCCCCCCACCCTCCGCCTCTGTGATACCATAAAGCAGGAGAACCATGGCGACGGGTCCGTCGACTTTGTCCACTTGAAGCTGCCAGCACAGCTTCCTCTTTGATATCAGCAGATGCATGTCCTCAAAGTCAGTCCGTTAAGTAGGCCCCCTTTGGTTCAGCTTGTCCTGCAGACATCCTGACACCACCACCTTGGAGCCTGGCAGGCACCTATTGAAGATGGCTTGAAGAGAACAATGCCGATAGGTCGGTTTTACTTATTCAACTTGATAACCAGCTCCACAAAAGCTTCCCGTCAGGCTGCTGGGTGGGCGAAGACCATTTCAGAAGTCATACACACACAGAGTAAACCCGTGTGTCAGACACAGGGACTAAACAGCCCTCTCCGTCAAAGCACCCTGATGAGGCAGCATACTAAAGTGGGATTGAAGACAGCCACTCAGGGAGATCTGGCTTCCCGCTGATGTGGCCATGCAAAGATTTCCATCTACGTCTTTTCACTAGAAAAGCTGGAAGCCGTTTGAAGGAAACAAGTGGCTGCAGCAAACTGTGAATGTTTAAACCAAGTGTGCAGTTTCAGGCAACGTAATGCAACATAAAATGTCGTTGTGGGTGGCGGAGCGGGGCCTCCTACAGGATGCTGATCAGTGATTTGGATTCGAACATCTGGGTGTCTATTTCTGTGGGATTCGGCTGTGCAAGCTGTTTGCGCATATCAAGGAAGACTCATGGAAAATACTGGAGGACTCAAGGCGCGCTCTCATGGGCTTGCAATTTAATCAATATGTGTTTGAAGTGTTTCGGATACAGACAGCAAAAATGGAGGGAGATAATTGAATGACTCCCGCTGTAAAACGCCATCCAGCGCATGGCGGAGAAGCACGTCTGAACCTCGCCGGTTTAAGCTGGGTGTACGATGACATATGGCTTACATTTTCAACCCACAGTGTGCGTGCTCCACGTCTGTCACGTCTCAGGACGTTGTTTGTGCAGTAGACACGGAGTTTTCAGAGGAGCAAACGGAGGGAATTTGAGATATTGAAACAAATGCTGGAGGAGCGAGAAGGGGAAGATTGTCTTTTGAGTAATGGTGTCATTTGCATGGCAGCCTCTGGCAAATTGAATAGAGAATGTGAGCTGCTGGTTCTGCTCTGTGAATGTGACTTAATGGGTTTGTCAGGGACCAAGCAGGTGGAAAGGTTGAAAAGCTGGGTTTTTATTTACCCAGAAAGTGCACACTTGATCTGAAAAGGCCTTAAATTGAATCCCTGTGATTTTCTGACATGTACCTTTCCATAAAGTTAGTTGTTTTTTGATTTTCTAAATCAAAACAAACTGCGTAATGTTCATGGTTTTGGTGTGTTTGACTGCAAATTACAGGAACCCGTGCAGGTGGCAAACTAATGAGGTGAGAGAGTGAAGTGAGACACTGTGACCATGTGTGACTGTGGCCATCACAGGGCTGCTACTATCTTTCCAGAGGAGTATTTTAGTGTGTGTGAGTCATATGAGTCCCTTCTTATCCTTCATGGTCTTCCTCTTTCTCCCTCCAGGCCAGATCCAAGAAGTGTCCCTGAGTCAAGAAGAACAAGCGCCGCCGGTCGAGGTGACGCCTGAACTTGACCTGGAAGTGGTTCCCGAGACATCCGGAGACTGGCACACTGTCTTCCCCTGACCACAAACCCCACAAGTCAAAAAGCACTGCGCAGCGCACCGAGCACTGACTGAGTTTTACAGAGTTTTACCCGACATGTTCTTCCTCTCAGAACACTCATCTGCTTTGGAAAAACATTGAAGACATTATAGATTTGCTCCTCTGGATATCCAGGCCTTTTACCCTCGTAGCAGTCCCCCGCTGTTTGTCCAAATTAGCGGTGAAGTCAGGGGAGTCTGGTTCCCTGTGATTGGCTTAATGATTTTTATCTGTTTCGCTCCTGATTGTCATCAATATGATGACCTCCGGAGAGGTTTGGCTCGGTAAACACAGTCATCCTGGAGAATTCTCCAGTCAGGAGACGCAGGTCCCTCTCACGCTGACTGTTGGAAAGAGACAAAACTGTAGTCTGCTCCCCATAGACGTGTGTCTCGTGTCCTCATTATTGGTCTGCTTCCAGGGGCAGAGCTGCAACCAACTGCACTGTCGTGGCATCAAGAACAGCTGTCTAACAGCACGTAACAGAAAATCTGTCACTTTTTTTTTACATATTTATACTGTACATATGTCACCTTGAGGTTAAATGTCGTTTGCAGTTTGTTTCATTCGCTTTAGTTTGAAAACAGCCCCGAGCGGCCGTGAGCCGTGAGGATGCTGTTCGGGATCTGATGCTGTACGAGCTTCCTGACCCAGCGTGCCGGCAGCGTGTTTCCTGTCGTCGTCTTAATGTCCAGACGCAGGCAGCGCCATCATGTTCTTTCCTGTTCATTCTGTAAATAGTGTTGTTAGATTGCGTATATTTTCTGAAGAACTGCCACAACATAGATTGGTTGGAAATATGTAATTAGAGCATAATATTGCATTTGTTACGAAGCGAAGCCAATGTACAGATGATGAGCTGTGTTTTTTTTCTCAGTTGTATTTTCTATTGTCCGCAATAAATTAAGAGGATTAAAGTAATTTTTCTACTAATTTAAGCCTGCGTGTCTTTTTAATGACTGCATTACTGTGTCTGACAGACAAAGATGTAGTGTTTCCTTTAATGAAGGAGTAGCCTTACATTATGTAAAATGCACTCATTCACCTTCTTCTCTCTTCACTTATAAGACCTGACGTCCACTTTATTTACCGTCTGTGCCTCAAACACGTTCCTGCCACTGGCCTCAGCTGTTGCACTCATCGACAGTTGGTGGTAGCATCTCACAAAGAAGCACAACAGTGCGTCTACAAAGGCAAGAAGGCTGCAAGCTCGTGAACATGGATGTAAAAATGTGCAATGCATCCAACAAGTCTGTAGAACCTTGATGATACGTCTGGTGAGAAAATATAAATAGATTTGTTTGTTAATGAGAAAATGACCAGGAGGTGATTAGCTTAGCTTAGCATAAAGACTGGAAGGAAGGGGTAACAGCTAGCCTGGCTGTAAATAACTTTTCATTTTCAAGCCTCGCTCAGTGATAACCTTCCAGAGTTCTAACATTCTGTCTCACTGTTAGAAACTGACTTGCTGTGTGCGGTAAGTCTTCACACTGAGCTGCTCGTGGGCCTGTTTTTAGCCTGAATGCCTGCAGACGCTTCAGTTTGTACCCGGATTAAACCAACAAAACGTGTTAGTGATGTTCAGAGTGTGTGGTAGGTGGATGAGTCAGGCTAGCGTTCCCCCTCTGCTTCTTGTCACTATGGAAAGCTAAGCTAAGCTAATGGCCTGATTCCCCTGGCTGTCACTACATACAGAATGGACAAACGGGAGCGGCATCAAATTCACATTTCCTGAATTTGTATTTGGTCACCCAAACAATCTATCGAATCAGTCTTTAAATGTGCCTCACTGTGCTGATTTAGCAAAGACATGCTGGTGTGCTTGAGTCCAGGTTCAAAGTAGAATTCACACAGGTGGTCCATGGCTGGCGTTTGCATTGCCTCTGATGTTGTGTAAGTAATGAAACAATTTCCACTGTTTTCTCTGAATTAAAATTTTGTCTTTCATTCATATTTTCAGCGCCACAGCCAGCCTTTGTGCTTCTATCACTTCATGAAAATGCATATTGTCTGCTTGATTGCACTTGAGCCTTAATCGCGCTCTCTCGGCTCCACACACGAGTAGCTCGGAAAGCTCGGCAAGAACAATGATCACCAAATGAGTCACGAGCCCTGGCTTCATGAAAGCAGCTATGTGCCGCTCTCCACAAAAACACACGGGAGGCAGAGAGTAGAGGTGGTTTTGTCATTTTTATTTTTTATTCTCAGTTAAGGGGCTGGTCATGTTTTATTACACATACAATAATGAAGAGGATCTTTACATTCATCCACAGGATCCATCCAGAGAAACACCACACGGCATTCATGAGGCTCAAGCACGCACAGACAGTGGGAGAGATGACCGCTGAAGATCACACACCTGCTTTTTTTTGTTTTTGACGCATTTGGAAGGTGGGTGTTTTGAACAGCACAAGTGGTAGTGCTGAGCTTTTCCTCCACTGACCCAGAAAACTTGCACGGAGTTAGTCACAGAGCACCTTTTTGAAATTGTGTTTGTGTTTTTAAGTCATCCACGAGAAGGAAAAGGCAGCACATTGGTTTGGTAGTGAGGAGGGGAGGCACTTGTTGAGCGAGGGGTTTCGTGAAGGCGTGCTGTGCTTCAGAGAGAAACAGAGAAGACGAAGGAGGAAGAGGCCTAGACTGCACTAAAGCAAGGAGGCGTGGTCTGAAACACACTTCAGATCCAGAGTCTGATAGTTTGTAAAGGTGGAAAACAGAGCAAATAATTAAGTTTTATATGTGGAGAAGAACATTAGTGAATGCCATATCCTCATAGACTGAGAAGGAACGATGCATTAGAAGTGGCTAATTTATCGACTTTATTTTTCAATGGCTATTGCATAAAATTGATTTAGAAGGTTTAGAAATTAACTTTTGTATGACGAAATTCACAGCCAGCCTTAGGCCCGAACGACAAACACAGAGCAACATCACATTCAGGACGGGACACTTAACTACAGCTGAGACACGGGGGTTGAATGAAAACACGCTGGGACCAAATGGCTCTCACGATCATGTCAAATCTGTTAATTCTATCACGAACAGAGCTCAAACAGAGCTGTGTTTGAGCACACAGAAAAGGTTTGAGGGGCTGACGAAGACAGTGTGACGAGACAGAAAACCGCTCTTTCTAAAACAGAAGCAACCCGGCCTTTTCCTCCGGTCAGCAAGCGGCAATGACGGTCAAGTCAGTCGGACTTGCACCGGCCGTAACCTTCAACTGCTCCGGGTCTGCTTCGGTTTAGCCGCCCTTTTTGTTAGAGAAACGGTCGAAGACGTCCAGAGAAACTCAGGCAGGGGTGTAGAGAGCCATGGCGGGGGGGGGGTCAGGGGTCATTCAGGCTGCACATGTGAGCGGCTTCAGCAAACAGTTCACACCAGTGATAATGACTGCACAGACTCAGCACAAAGCATGCAGGGGAGGGGTGGGGGGCAACAGATTGTGTCGCTATCTACCAGCCAAAGGGGTGGGGAGGGTCATAAGGGGATGAGGGATTTAGCGTACGTTAGAGTGTTATCAGAGGTGGAGGGGAAGGTGAGTTTATGGGGCGACAAGATTTCCTCATTTTCTTCCTCTTTTTCCCCACATTAGTCCCGCGTTCTTGAACATCCGCCCTCGTGCTGTTGGATGGGGTCGTCGAAAGGGACCTCAGCGTTTAGCTGGAGAAGCACTCCTGCTCCCCTGCAAAACAGACAACACAGATCAGATGAATACGCGGGGGTGGCAGAGCGTCGGGTCCGGTTCAGCACTAAAGGACGACTCTGATGGTTTTGGAGTCCGGCCCAGTGGTCGCTTCACTCAGCGAGAGCGTTCACCTCAGCAGACGGCTTGCTCTGAGGGCCCTGACAACACTTAAGCAGGAGGCGCGTTAAGTAAAAGCTAATTGTAGGCAATAACTTCTCACAGCTACATTTTTGTCTTCACCATTGGCGGCGGCCATTATGACTCATCAACAATTTAGACGCATTAGCTGTCTGGCTTACTTGTCTTGTACTGTGTTAAATATACAACTCTTAAAGGTTTTTGGGAAGAACAGAGAACATATTTCATCAGTCTTTGATCACGCAAGAAGTTCCAAAAGGTTCCAAACCAGGGCTCAACGTTTGGAACGCCAGAGTAGTCCTTTAATGTGAGAAATAAGCAGGTTAGTATGTTTGTGGGCCATTTTCATGACGCACAGTTATGGAAGCCAAGAGAACAGACAGACAGACAGACAGACAGACAGACACACACACACACACACACACACACACACACACACACACACACAAAGAAATAAATGAAATCTCAGGAATGACAAAGATACAAAATACTCATAGTAAGTCAAAATAATGTGATGCTAATTCAAAATTCTGACAATATGTGAGGACAATCTAAGTACAACTCATATGATACTAAGTCAGACTTCAACAAAATGAAGCCAAAGTATCTGAATTTTGTCTCACTGTGAGTATTTTTATTTTTTATCATCCTTATGCTTTCCTGGAAACGTGCTTCCACACAGGCCGATGTCGCACACAGGACGTCATTATTTAGTTTGTTTGTGTCCTACTGTGACAGGAAATGGGTTGCATCTTAACCACGGATCACAGGTCATTACATATTACTTCACAGATCCTGCAAATGTGTTTCCTTTGTGGTTTTCAGGCATTTCATCCTTTCAGAAGCAAAAGCCTGAACTTTTCCATTTGTGTTTCCCCCCCAAAGTTTCCAATTACACATCCTGTGTTTATCACAGAGCCGTCTCTGAGACTACAGTGGACCTTTTCCATCGCACTCATATCAAAAAGTGGGAAGAACAGAGGATTCTGAAAAGGCAGGAAGATTATACAAATGAGGCAAATCTTTATGGATTGCTCAAGAAGATAATCCATATTGTGAGAAGCTTTTTACTCCTCATAGAACCACAGCTGGGAACTGAGGCCTTTGTTCTAATCTATTCTTACAGCTATTTCAATTGAAATTCATTATCTGTCATGAAACGGAAAAAAAACTCAATGTTCAGCGACGGTGCTGAAATTTAAATCTGAATAAGAAAGCAGAAAATGAAAAGAGACAAAGTGTGAAACGTTAATTAAAAGTTAACGTGGCTTTATTCTCTTTCCCGTTTGAGACTGCGGAGGCTGTTTATGTGTGGAAGAAAAGGAAGTGAGAGGGCGATGGCGCCGAGTCAACACTAATCAGCCACATCGTAAAGATGTGAAACGAGCATCGCGGAAGTTTGTCATCTCCAGAGCCATTTGTTGTAGCTTAGTGACAACAATTTAGCCACTGCAGATGAGGATGCAGCCCTGGGGAAATTTGGGGTTTCTTTTCCACCCTCTGTAATTGCTACACCAACTACTCTAAGGTAAAGTGAGAGAGGCTGGCTAATTACAAACTGACAGAGCATGAAAGTCGCCACTCCTCTTCATGACAAATGAAAAGAAAACTAATAAGGAACTTCCCTGGAAATTGGAAAGTCAAGCGTTTGTGAATGCAGCAGTCGGAAGTGAAGTAAGCGCGGATGAATATGATGAAGCTGAAAAGTTGGGTGACTGTTACACAGTACTGGATTGAATTCACTCAGTCACACCGGGAGCACAGAGTCAGAGCTTCCATCTGTGCTCTCAGTGCTTTTGACATTTCATGTTTGGAAGCTTTTAGTCAAGAAGACGGACGATTTCCCCTGCAGCTTCAGCCTGTTAGAGCCACTGCGAGAAAAAGTCTGTCGTGGAATTCATTTTTGACCAAAACCTCAATGATTCAAAGGTCTCTCTCACACACAGTAACCCATTATTTCACCATCTAGCTTTGTGATTACACTTTGACGTGCTCACAGAAGTCCCAGTTTTTACACAGGTTTTGCTAACAGATAGAGTACAAGCCAGCGTTAGTAGTGCCTGTGACGTTAGCATGTAGCCAACAACAGCTAACTCCTTCAGTGCAGACAAGCTTAAATAAAAGGAACAGGAAAACATTTTACTTTACCTCATATAAAGAATTCCTAAGCAGCCCATAAACAGTTAATACATGCTATATAAACTGCAAATAAATATTAGAACGTTTGAACAGCTGGGATTGTATGATGGTATGTCTTCAGCAGTTCAAGCACATTCAGAAAAAGTTTTAAACCTGTCTGTATGATAACGGTTGATACACGCTTTTAAACACATCTCCGACATATTAGAGCTGTGTAACATTGCCTACTAGAGAAATACTACAGTTAGTTTGAAGTCTTGTCTCTTGACACTTGATGAAGTGCAACATTTATTCTGCTTTTCACTCTGTTGTTTTCACCATTTTTGGAAATATCTATGTCTTTAGCAGCTAAATGCTTCAGTATGTCACCAGCTATTCACTGCATTCGTCTGTCATTTGATGCTGGACAGGTCGCGAATGGGTTTATCAGAGCTTTACTGCAGAAAGCTCAGCCTGCTGCAAACAATACTGATCCGATCAGTGTGACTGAACCTATACCATGAAGCTGTGGGCCAGAAAACCAAAAGAACGAGCTGAAAGATGCTAAAACGTGACCTCTTCCACATCAATAACACTATTAATTATAGCAGATTTAAGTATTATATATTAGGTCATTCATAAATCAATAGCAAGGAATAATAAACATTTACAAATGATTTGTATGTACATGTGTACAATCATGTAGTAAATGTTTTACTACACACTATTAATTCTAGGAAGCGACAATAACAATACCTTTTAATCTTATATTAACTATTCATATTAATAAATAAGTGACATCCACTAATGAAGCATGTGAAACATGTCAGCCTTGATGGATTTTCAGTTGTCTTATGCCTTTTCCCTGCGTTCCCTGTTATATCCTATATGTTATATGCTGGTGACACAACCACTGTTCAGATTGAATATTAGCTTTGCATCATCCCTATTCCAGTTATATGTAGTAAGTTTAAACATTCAGAGTTTGATTTCAACATTACTGGCCAGGGAATAATAGCTTTTTCAGATACTGTACACTGTGTGCCTAATGATCAGTTTTTTATTTTTTCACAGTGAGTCCTCCGGAGGACCTGCAGGAGCTCGTCGTGCTTGGCAAGTGATTGATAATATTGCATAATAATATTGTTATATTATTGAGCATAAGCAACCAGTCCTTCCCTGGAGAACAGGTACTGTGTGTTAGCTAAAGCCCTGCTGGACCCTTTCGAGCTGGATCTACCATCTTCAGCACTGGCATAAAGCACGTAGTATGCACAATGATCAATCGTGTCTTTAAAAGCCTCTTAGTATTCTGCTGCTGCTGCTGCAGTAGTAATGAGATTAGGATGTCTTCTAAGCATATCAAACAAATGTGGAGCAAGTTAAACTCAAGTATCCCTCCATCACGAATCAGTTACTCACTCTGCTGTAGATATCATCACTGAGGCAGAAAAAAACAAAAACAGGGGCGAGACAGTGATTAGGGACATATTTAATTTTCTATGGGATTTCACTTCCAGGAAAGAGAAAGTGGAGCGAAGCCGCAGGGAAATAACTGGGAAAGTGTCCGGTTTTCTTACCATTTTGAAGATCCTAGTCAGGGTGCCTTTGCCATCCCCTGCGCTGGTCTTCTTAGCTTTGGTGGAGTGTGACTTCTGGTCGCCCTGGCAGAGGGAGGAAAGGAGTCAGTGTGTCTCAGAGGTATTTGTCAGGGGATTGGCTGACCTTTCCACACGGAACCCCAGGTTCATTTTCAATTCAGTGGAGGGTATGAAAATTTCAGAGAGTAAAGAGAGAAGAGAAAATAAGAGCAAGACACAGGATCTATCTTCAGGGTGTGCTCTACACCCAAATACTGCAGGAAACTGGGTATCGATCACGGCTCTATCCGGTTTTGCTTACTTTTAAAGTATAATTGTGTTCCACTGTGAACCGTGGACCAAGTGAAATGATCTCTGAGTTGAAAGTATTTATGTGGAGATGTAAGATTCAGGAGAAGAAAAAAAGCAAAAGATGCTCTCCTGCAGATCATCGCCTGCTGTCAGACTGTCCTGCCTTCAACCAAAATGATACGCTCCTCCTTTTTTGACCTCCCGTCCCACCCAAATCATTTTCATACAGTCCCTCAGGACAGGTCTCCTTTGTCTGAGTCATTTTATCTTTTACAACCAACAACCTCTCTGCTGCTTCATGATTCAGAAACAGCACACACACAAACACACAGACACACACACTCGTGCACATGCGTGAGGACCTTAAATTAAGTGCTGATAACGTTGCCAAATGAAGCAGAAGGCGGCCTCACCACAGCCAGCCACAGAGGACTTTTTGAACTGAAACAAGGACGGTGAAGAGCAGAATAATGCCTGTGTTATCATGGATGTACAATATACGCACATGATATGGATAAGTCAGGCTGCAAAGCTGTTTGAGAATGGACTTAAGTCGGAAAGGAAATGAGGGCGTTATCATTGATGTGTGGACAGATTACGGCGGCTAAAGTGGTTGATGGAGACTAAATGGAAATACAGCCACACGCCTCACTCTGGAAGGCTGTTTTAGATGATGACCTCAACGGCCCCCTCGGTTTAATTAGGCATGATACCTGTGATGCTTTTGCAGTTTTTAAAACCACCTACCAGGCCTATCTTGGCTGCTAGTCCTCTCCACTGGACGTGTAGAGAAACACAAAAGAGACAAGGACAAGAGGTAAAAGGAAGCGGGGACAAATAGAAATGTGTGTCTTACTCAGCGCAAAGGCAGGATGGGAAGGAGAGGAGGGTCCGTCCAGGGGGGGGAAAGTCACAGGGTCACAGGGGGGCAGGAGCAGATGAGGAACAGAGGGACGGGAGCAGATATGTGGGGGAAATAAGAGAGGAGCAAGGCCAACGCTCACATTGAGAAGAGCACAAATTTAGTGACATTCAGCAGCAACAAGCCAGAGACATGCAGCATATAGAAAGAATGGGAAAAACACACCACCAGTCCACCACAGATTGAACTTCACTGGGTTCAAGTATTCTGCTTACACGCTTCAACTTGTATGTTTCTGTGCATTTGTCCCACTTTATCCAAATTTTGATGTTTTTGTGCAGATTTTATGTTTGCAGATTTGCAGTGAATGGGTTTCAAATTAAAGGCCTAATACCTAATATGGTATTGATGATCTTTAAAAAACCAGCTCAAGCCTCAACTTTAGGACAAAAAAAGATTTTATTGGTCTACTGTATTTGTCTCCTGTGTGAGTGTAAATTTGAGCTTCAGAAGGAACAACATAAAGCAGACTCACCCTAGACTTGGGAGGGGCGGGGGACACCTGAAGAGGGGTTAATCAGAGAAAGTAAAGAGATTTGACAGAGTTTGTGAGAGACAAGAAAAGAGAACAGAGGCGCAAAGAGACAAACAGTGGAAGAAACGGGGATGCTGGGAACACTGCTGACGCAGACTCCTATCCCGAGATGCTTCAGAGGTGTGGTGTGTTATTTCTGTTACTCACGATCGTGCGGAAGAAATGGACCACAGCGTTTTCTGCTCCACGCTTACGTGGGGAAGTCGCAGAGGCTTTCTGAGGGCCTGGAGAGAGAGCACCTCGGAAAGATCCCTGGGAGGGAAAAGAGGAAAGGAAAGGAAAGGAAAGGAAAGGAAAGGAAAGGAAAGGAAAGGAAAGGAAGGTACAAAAGACCTACATGTTAAATAAATGTGTGCAGAAATCACTGGACCCTGAAATACAGTTTTTACAGGAACTGTCTCAAAAATCTTTAATAATAAATGTGAGATGAATAGTTTATCTGTTGAAGTAAAGCAACCAAGGAGACAACACTGTTTAAAACCCTCCTCTGGGATACATGAACGAATGCTTCAAACAGCACACAGATGTGGGTAAAATGTCCTACTCACCTCTGAACGATGCGAACAAATACAGCAAAATTACAAAACAATTCAACTTTCAGTGGAAGTGCTGTCAGTTTACAAAAAACACTCATGTTGCCAAAGGTGTTGGCTGCTGGCACACGGCGGCAGCTCCTAATCCATGCATAAACAAGGTTACTTTCCGGAAATATGAATAATAACTTAATCTGAATTTTGAATGAATGTGTTGGTTTTAAAGTATTTCCATTATACATAATGCATGTGGCCGACTATTCACTCCAGACAGTGGACGCTCGTGTTGGCACAGATGGTGATTTAATACCTGAATCACATAATGCTACAATATGCAAATCTTTTACTTTAAATTCATAGGGTACATGTAAATTAAATTAAAAGGACACATTTACTGTATACACTGTGTATGTATTGGGTTGCTTTCCGGCACTAAGTATGAGTTTTAGTGTGAGTTTTCCAGTGAAAACAGGCAGTTTTCACCACATGTATGGCCTCTAGTGATAAACTTTTTTACTCTGTAAAATAGAAGCCATATTGTAAGAAGAGGCTGCAGGGATGCAGAAAGCCTGAATGTGAATATATTTTCATGATCAGTTCTTTGCACTCTTCTCAGTGAAAAAGCTCCATCTGCTCACAGGTATTCATTCAATCAGGAACATTAATAGCAGCCTCACGTCGCAGACCCCTCCCACCTCGTTAACCCAATGGCCGTGAATCATTAAGAACAGATTAAAATGGCACAAATGAGCGGTTGAAGATGTCCGTATTCTCTTGTCAATGGCTTGATCTTAACAAAGAAGTTCAATTAGCAACTCAAAGTACAAATCAATGCAGCCAAGTTCTTCCAAGTCAGACTTTACAAAGAGTGTCGACACGAGTGTTTAATTTAAGCCTGAGTAAAACACTGCTGCATTAAAAAAACAAAAAAACAACAACCCTGTGTTAACTCATGCAGACAACACAGACACATTAAAGGTGAAAAGTATAATTCTTCATATATCGAACACCATCAACAACCTGCAGCCCACGAGGGAGAACAACCTCACTTCCACCCACTCAGTGTGTTCAGTCTTTTCAGTTAATGTTATCTCATTCATCCCTTCCCCTGACCCCGTTAATGGAAGGGGAGGATGTATGTGTGCTTATATGGGTGTGTGTGTATGTGTTGGATGGAAGGGGAGGGCTCACTGTTGATGATTCACATCCATTATCTCACATCAGAGAAGCTTCAAGCAACCGAAAAGGGGGTAAAACTCTCACTGCCGCCACCATTTATGCAATATGATAGACATGCTGTGACAAATTATACGTCACCTTTACTGTCTTTTATGGGTTTCGTGAAAATGGACCACCCAACAATTATATCAATACAGAGTAGGAAATATAAAAGAGAAAGAAAAAAGGTCCCCACCTTGAGCACAATCCATCTAAATGGACATGTAGACAGACAATTATCTCTTACATAAAGGGAATTTTGTTTCAGAAAAAAAAGCAAATTTACAGCCTCGATGAAAATGACTATTTTGGCTATTTGAATATGAGTAAATCTAGCCTCTCTGTTGCTGATGTCACTACGTGTATTCCAGCTCTGCAGCTGCCCCAGTGCTTCAGCACTGACCCCTTAATGATGTCCTCTTGTATAAGAGTGTGTCTCTCTCTGTGTGTGTGCATGTCTGTGTCTGTCATGATGTAAATGATGGGAAATGGTGGCAGAAATGAAAGGGACAGGAGAAAATAGAGCAACCTCTGTGGCTGCTGTCGCAGCTTTGTTTGGGGAAAGGAGAAGGGAAGAGGAAGAGATGAGAGGGGAAATAGGAGATCAAATAACGCCGTATGGATTCTGCTGGTACGGTTTCAATTTCAGCCAGTTGTCCCTTTGAAGTGAGTTTCATCAGTGTTTCTTCTCAGCTCCTCTCTCTTTTGAAACACTTTTTCTGTCTTTATTCTTCCATTTTAAAGCTAAAAAAAGTGCATAATGAGATTTAAAAAAAAAAATTCATCTGCATCTGCGAATGTCAAGTGAATATTACACATATTTAATTTGGGGTTTCCATTAGCTGCTGGCACGATGTCAATGATGATTTCAAACTTTCAAATCTTCAGCAGTGATGCTGAGGCTTTCTGCCAAGTCTGAGCTGTTAGTTTCTCCTAAATTAAAAGCTGTTTTGGGGTAAATGTTGATGCTGCTGCTCAGCTCTTCTCACTTCTTGTCAAACTCTCGTTTCAGCAGCATATTTGACAAGCAGGAGGTCATAATCATTGATCCCTGTTTGATGTTTGAAGAGCAAGGGGATCAGGTGTGTGTGTGTGTGTGTGTGTGTGTGTGTGTGTGTGTGTGTCGGGGGGGGGGGGGGGGTGACACATATGCACACACACACACACACACACAATTTGTGTGCACTTCAAATAGACTATGCAAACAGTTTGTGTATTGTGACACCTGTCTCTCATAACTGCCCAATAAATATAAAGCCACAGAAGGGTTAGCTTAGCTTTGAATGAAGAGTGGAAGCAGGGGGAAACAGCTAGCCTGGCCCTGTGCAAAGGTAAAACAAGGCTAGGAGTCTACGGCCATGCTAGTGTCTCTCCTTTGGGCTTTGGCCTACATATGCACAGTGGTGCTTCGAGCTAAATGCTAATGCTAGTATGGCACCATGCTTGCAATGATGATGCTAGCAGGTATAATGGTGACATTTTCTAATTAGTATGTCATTAGTTTTGCAGGTTTTTGATCATGAAAAGCCAGTGATGCGATTCATCCTGTGTGGAAACATGAATGCATAAAATTTCAAGTCAATCCATCCAATAGCTGTTGAGCTATTCCTTTTCCATTCAACCAAAATGTGTTAGTTAGCCATTTCTCTGTTTCCAGTCTTTATGCTAAGCTAAGATAAGCATCTCCTGGCTACAGCAGCTTGACTATTTCCCAAACTATTAAACTGTTCTTCTCATTTATTAAATACAAAACAACAAGAGCAGCTCTCAGGTGTCCCTGCTGTCACACAAACACACACACACACACACACACACACACACACACACACACACTCACACACACACACACACACACACACACACACACACACAGAGTGCGCTTCATTCAAACACACATAATACGAGTTGGCTGATATGATGGAAGAAAGTGAGAAATCAGGATTCAGAGCACAGATTGAGGCACAAAGTATTCGCAGCATGTAGTTTATCACAAAGTGCAGGTTAATAATGAGATCTGCCTCCTCTGAGGTGAGAGGTCACAGCCTGGCCACAAACCTGCATCATTATTGATGATGCTCAATAATTCATCCTGCAGAGGAGGAGGCTTGGGGGATTCATTGTTAAGAATCAGTTTCTTCACCATTATCCTCATGGATCCACATAAAAAATACTTAATCCTTCTAACTAGCATCGCTCACTTCACAGTGAACATCTCGGAGACTTGTGTTTAACATTTAACAAGAGCTGCGCTGAGATATCTGCAGCTCATTTTCTAGAAATAGGGTATCTACCCTGCAGTGCTGAGCAAGAGGAGCCAGCACTCCTTCACATTTTCATTCATTTTTTCGCAATTAGTCCTTCCTCAAAGAGAACAATAAATCTTGTTTTTTTTCTTATCCACGAAAAGAGGGAGAGCAGGGTCAATCAATCTGGCCGACACGCAGCAGTCTAACAAGTTAAGGTTCAAACTGGACTACACGGCCATGGAGTCCCTGAGATATTGTAGCGAAGTGGTTTTATTTGTCCATGAATGAACCTGTGGCTCAGGAAGTGGAGCAGCTCATCCACTAATCAGAAAGTCGGCGGTTCGATGCCCGGCTCCCCCAGTCTGCATGTCCAAGTGTCCTTGGGCAAGATGCTGAAATGTGTGTGTGAATGAGTGAGTCAAGGAAAAGATCCAAAAAATATACATACAATAATGGTGTTGAGGGCCTTACCTTTCTCTTTAGTCACCCTTTCCTCAAATAATGTTCTTACAGTCCATTAAGCTTTATTAGGTCAAACGCATTTGCAGTGTAGCACATAACCTAATCCTAAAAACGACACGCTTGAGCAGTATTTGCACTTTAAATTTGTGTTGCTCCGAGCCTACACTCTTCTTCCATGTGTGACAGTTAAAGCAGGCCTTTCTGTCACTTCTACATCAATCATTTGCAGCTTGTATTCAAAACTCAATTAAAATGCACGTCTGTCCTAGGCAGGGTTCACTTTCATTGTGCAGTAATTTCCTGAGCCACAGTGCCGGTCTGTCCTTGTTCCTCAGTCCGTCTCACCAAAGGATGAATATAAACACACATTTTTACATATTGAATAGAAAGTGAAATGTGGCGGCTGAGTTTCTGAGCTGAACTCTGAGTCCTGCTGTTGGAGACGTAATCCTCATCAACACGCTGCTGCTTTTGTGAATGCAAAGTCTTTAGGCCGGCTTTAAATGACTCAAACTTCTCTCCGATCTGAGTCTAATTGAATGAATTTCAGGAAGCAAGAACAATCAGCTTGTGCTGAGTGCAAAGCTCTGCTGTTTTCCTGAGAGGTGTTATATTTTTGCTTCTCGCCATTTCATCTTTCGGCTCATATAAACAAGTCAAGCCAGTCACCCATTACTATCAGAGCGGAGGTAAACAGCAGCTCTGCTT
This sequence comes from Chaetodon auriga, assembly GCF_051107435.1. Lineage (NCBI taxonomy): Eukaryota > Metazoa > Chordata > Actinopteri > Chaetodontiformes > Chaetodontidae > Chaetodon > Chaetodon auriga. The sequence goes on from NC_135081.1 coordinate 8,567,303, forward strand.
CCCATTAAAACTCCTCAGATAACTGTTTGTGTGATTGGTTGACTCAACTCTAGAATATATTCATTCGTCGACAGTTTTAGTCGGAGAGAGCAGACAAGCATGAGCTCAGTGAATAAATGCCAAAAGTGAACTTTTCTCCAATGGGCCAAACTGAAAATATCACCTTAAAATTGGTGCAAAGACAAATCAGAGTGGCTGGCTGTTACTGGTTGTTAGCAGAGATTTCTCTCACTTTCACAACACAAACCGAAAAAGGGAGACACAAACATGAATTAAAACAAAACAAAGAGAGCGCCGAGGGTGTTGTTAAAGAGTTTTAATCAAGCCATAATTCAAAAAGCTGAGAACAGGAACAGGTTAGGAACAGGTCACAGCACTTCACAACAGATACAAACGCTTAACAAGTATCCACTGCAAAGTCGAAGGCGTTACAAATCAGGGACGAGCCCCGATCCACTGCTGGTTCAAACAAACTCTCCGACTGGGTCAAAGACACGTGAACCTGAGGTGAGCAAACTGATGTGAGGGGGCCGCTGACAGCCCCTCCTCATCCAAGACACTGGGGTTAGAGTACAGTATCACAAGAGTTTTGGTTTAGACTCAAAAGCCTGATTCATACAGTAATTACTCGTTTGTTGCATTATATCACCGATTCTATCTGCCACTCAGCAAAATAATATGCAAATTAAGACTTCAAAATATTCTCTTCATTTCTGCTTGAATAGCTAAAGCTCACGCAAACTTAATTTTCTCTCCAATTAACACATCATTATCGTGGTAATTTGAAATGATCAAAAACCTGTTAGCATTCAAATGCAGATTTCCTGCCGTTGTTTCATGTCCTGAGACTGGAGTTAGTCGTTTTTGGCGTCGTCTCACAACTTCTGAAACATGTCTCGCGCACTGTCTTAATACTTTCTAAAAGCCCGAGCTCAGGCTTGGAATGACAATTATGCAAATAAATCCGACACATAAAACACAAAAAGCACAGGGAATCAGGTTGTAAATGGCTCCACACCTGCCAAATATTAAAACAACTGAAGAATTACTCAAGCATGCATAATCAAGATTGAACAGAAACACGTTCCTCCTCTAACACTGCAGCCTAGAGGTCAAAGTCTGCATTAGAGAACATCTGTGGAGAATCTGTGCACATCGACAGGCAGAGCAGATCGGAAATTAAGCAAAAAATTTATGATGAACTCTCTGAGAAATATGTGTTTGCAGCAGAAAGTTAGTGCAGGTTGATTTTTTTTTTTTTTTGCTTGAGGCAACAGAGGTGGGGCGAACCTGTCCGTCATTCACTTGAGATGTGAACGCTCATTGTTTGAAGGCAAACCCTTGGTGAATACATAAATATATACTTCTATCACTTTGTTTTAGCAAACCTGTCATTAAAACAGAGAGCAATGGACAACTTACTTTATGACATGAAGAATAAATGAAACAAACGCTGCAGAAAAGTAGTCACTAATGTTGAATGAAAGCGTCACAATTTGTTCTGTTGACATTTTCCCTGAACATTTCAACATCTTACAAAAGCGAAACAATAGCTGACAACAGGCTAAAGCAAAGATTTATAGCATACAGTGTGTATAAAGTCGTTTTATCCTGAATCCGACACTGAACACCTTTTCAGAGTTGACATAAGGCGTGGGGGGGAAATGCATATTTCCATGCTGCTGAGTGATTTCTTTGCAATTACCCTGCCAAAACACTCTGACTGGCGCTCTGCAGGGTTAGCTGGGCACAAAAAAGCTTACAGCCAGATTTATTTATTTTTTTTGCTGCCCATAGGATTTAATCACTGCACCACAGCTCTCCATTCAAACCAATATCAGCAAAGTCCACTTTTTAAAAGAGCCGTCAAAATGAGTCCGCATGACACGCGGTGGAACATCAACAGCAACAGTTCCACTTCCTCTCTCTGAAAGCACTTTCAAGAGGCTTTGGGATGTAGCTGCAGCATGTTGCAGTAGTGTTGTCAGGATGACCATGATTTGAATGCGTGCTCAGGGCTGCTGTGAGCTCCACTTCATCACCACCTGCAGAGGGCATCACTGAGCACGTGGCCCACAGAGCGAGAAGGGCTGGAACCAACAGAGCTGCAGTCTGGTTCACAACAGCCGAGGCAGCAGTGCCAAGCATAATGTGTGTGTTTTTCTGTCTAAGCAGGCCCTTTATGCAACGGTCAAAATGACGGTACCCTGACAACACTGGGGCACAAGTAATTAAAAGCAATGCAGGCTCCAATACCTCATAATCACTTGCCTGCAAGATAAGACAAGCCCACTTTATAGAATGCAGACTATATATTCCCAAACAAGGGCTGATAATATGCTCTAACTCTAAAATATGTAATTACATCTTAACATACATCTTATATATCCTTGATCATTTGTAACATAGCATCATTGAGTTTGAAAGTGACTTAGCAGACTGCTGTGCTGTGCGAACAGTAGTGAAGTACCTCCTCGTGGCTGACTTATCACAGATGTTTCAAAATGACCCCAGAGACGGAGAAATCAAAGGGGCTTAACTCTCCACAAGGAAGCCGCGTGGACTCTCTGCAGAATGCCTAATGCCTCTACAAAATCCAAAATCACGTACCAATATTACATCTAAATGATAATGGGCACGACTCTCCCCATCTCTCACATTACCACTACCATCGTCATCGTCATTTAGGGAAGTACCTGAACTGAAACATGGCTGTTCTGAACTCCAGTTTGACAAATGTTCTGATCAAACTGCATAACGGCAGCGACGACTGAACAATTCCAGCAAATCCACATCTACAACGGATATATTAAGTTTTATTGAGGAGAGAAATGCTACTAAATGTCAGTACCCTTCAAATAAAAAGAAAAAACGGAATCTAGAGACACTCCCTTACATGATTCAAAATCACAGCCTCTTTGAAATAAAAACTTAAAATACAACAAACCCCACCCAAAGTCATTATCCGGCGATGACCCGTAACCTATGATCATAGGACAATGTCAGACTTTGGTTCCGCCACAAAAACAACAGTAAAACCAACACAAATCTATACGACAAATACAGATGTTAAATCAGAAGCTTCTGGGAGTGAATCAGCAGAATGAACTGAGATACGTGAGAAGGGTCGAGTTTTCACCTCGACTCTCCCTCTTCCTCACCTTGCCCTTCCTCTTCTTGTCCCCTCCAAAGAACTTTCCAATCTGATCCAGGAGGCCGGGGTTCTTCTTCCTGCGGCCCAGCCCGAAGGCGGCCTGTGCAGAGCTGCTTGCAGATGCCATGGTTGTAGTAGTGGTTGGTAGTTTGTTCGTGTTTGTCAAATGTGGGGTTCTTGTCGCTCTCTTAAATGAGAGACCGAAAGACAGAGGAGGGAAAAGAGAAAAGAGAGGGAGGGAGGGAAAAAAAAAAAGCTAGCCTATTCTAGGTCCTGTTCGGGGTTCTCCGACCCGCAGTCTGACGCCGCTCCGCTGTGCTCCTGGATGGTCTGCAGCTCGTCCGATTCGGAGGGTCGGTCTTTGAAGGTGTTGTCCTCTCGGCCCGGGGCATCTCGGGAGAAGAGGCGGACCAGGTGGGGGCGTGGTGTGGCGGCGTCAGGGTCAGCTGTGCTGGCGGGGGGCCAGGGCTGGCGGGGGCCCTCAGCGCCCGTGGAGTCAGTCACCGCCGGCTTCTCCGAGATGCAGCCATTGTTCTGGTTCGCATCTGCCTCACCCAGGCCTGCGCAGAAACAACAAGGGTCATCTATGGGCTCGGGCCTGCATGGCACACAACAAACCACAGCAACAAAGGGCCTTTTTGACGAGACCGTGCCCTTCCTGAGACCAGCAGAGCGAGCGTTTCACAGCTGAACTTGAATGAACTTTACCTGCTCAACAGGAAAAGAGAGAAATGTGAGAAATGTGTGAAGTGAATTCATGAGCACTGTTTTGTCTCTGAGGTCAGTGTCACCACCAGCTGCTTTCTTGGGTGCATAATAATAATAATGTTGCAGCAGTGTCTCACAATTCCCATGATCTGACTAGAGGACAGTGCAATAGAGTGCTTGCAAAATGTTTCTTGATTAATACAGTAACACTATTAACAGGGGGTTCGCACAGGATAAGCTTCTTTAAAATGACACTGAAACACACAGAAAGCTGCTGGACATTTTAAGGCTGCACCACCTCTGCAGCAGAATCGGCCCCTGTGCAACCGTGTAAACCCAATGCACGTTTCAGCATGTTCGAGTTCCACTGAGATGACTTTACAGCCGCGTCTCGAACGTCCACTTTGACAGCTATCCGTTCAGTTAGCCAGCAGCTCCCACAGCAGAGGACATCCAGTGCATTCCTGCCTCCGGAACAATATACACACTGTACTGGCAGAAATGGTGTAGCACTACACCAGAGAATCTGCATGCTAATATTGGCTGAAACAGTGGCCTGTTGTCAGAGCTGCATAGTTATTACAGAGAAACAAAGGGCCCAGTGTCACTAAAATAACTCCTATAAGTATGGATTTTCAACCCAATGCACGGTGACACTTATCTGATTTGGGGCCCGAGAGCTGCGAGGCCTCTGTCTCTGGGCGCAGAGCAAATGGTAGTTCCACGTTGTGTGCTATGTAGACGTTTCTACTGCTATTTCTTACAATTTTAGATGGCAATTACTCCTAAAACAGTGCAACTGTAGCAGCATAAGAATCCCTGGTTACTTGGTCCAATGAGTTCTTCAGCTTGATTTCCTTCTGGCTGATTTGCCACGTATCAAATGAATGTAGACGACATGTAAATGCAAATATGATTCAGTGTGTAGAGAATGAAACCAACCATTGCTTCAAGAGTTCCCTCTTTTCCTTAGTGCAGCTCTCCGACAAAGGTCTAATGGGTCAAGACGCCACAAGTCATCCTTAAAAAGCACATGACGCCTGTCTTTTTAAACACCTTCTGGAATAAGACATGGCTGTGAAAAGGCTTTAATAATAATGATCTAATAATACCATTGTCCTGCTACTCAGGCGATTTCTTTGGAACATCCTTAATCTCACTCCCGAGATGACTGCGGCAGACACACACACACCGCTGCTGTGAGAAGCACTGAGTGTGTCTCATTAGCTCATGATTTCATTCTTGTCAAGGTGAACAAGCCGCCTTAGAGGCCACTCTGAGACACTATAATCCTCACTGTGAACTAATAAAATTCTGCTTTAAGGCACATGACACTTCCAAGACTTTGTGTAAAGATTTCCAAAATGCATAACCACAATATAAAATGAAAGAATAAAATGAAGAAAAAAAGAAGATGCCAAGTCAGGTTTTCATCAAAGAGGAAGAAGCTGATATGAAGGCACAGTGTGTAAAGTAAAATATGATTTATAGCACCTTTCAAATTACTCTGAAGGCAATAATGAAACAATTGGAGCAGGTTGGTGCAATCAATATGTTGCTTTCAGCCCATTTGTCTCCATGTCCTTTGGTCAGACCCACAAGCTGTTTAGCACTGCCTTAGACATCTGTGCACTCTAAGACGATGCTCCATGTATTTACTCCTGCAGTGAAAGGTCTGCATGCTCTCCCCTGAGCTCTGAAACTCTTAAAGCTGAGATGCATTAACAGCAAGTGGCTTCTTAGCTGCACGCTGTGATTTCTCCACATTAGCTCTCAGGAGGTTGCCAGCTTCCTTTTTCTTTTACTTCATTGGTAGGAAAACTTATATATGTACGATGCACTGTTCAGTTTTCAACTTTCTCCGGCGAGTTCATTAGCAGACAGCATGACCTGTCAACCACTGTAAGAAAAAATGCATTGTGATCCTGGCAGCCAACAGTGAGGCTCATTAGAGTCACTCTGCATGTTCAGTGTGTTTTATGGATGTGTGATGTTTCTGATTGGAGCCAGACCCTGCGTTATGGGTGGGCCCAGGGAGGCCAGACCCGCCCATCCAGGAATCTGGACAAATCATCATTATTGTAATAATCATTTCATACATATATATATATATATATATTGATAACGATAATTTTGGTTGTGACCTAATGTGGATGGTCACTCAGCTGGTGCAGCAACGCTCCAACAATCAGCTACCGCTAGCAGGTTTGTAGATTACAGTGATGAAATGGGTACTAGCATCGATGCTACCACCAAGCTAGTAACCACAGCAGCCACCACTATGCCTCCTCTCCCATCTCCTCCACGACCACCACTCCTTTGGCCTGGTTCACCGTTTTCCAGATGACCTCTGGGTGGATAAACCCAAACAGGAACTCCTGGAGAGTTTTCCAGTCTAGCGAAGAGATGCTTCCACCAGTGCATGGTACTACAGTCATACTGGCATATGGTCTTCCAGCTTTTAGGTGGCTAAAAATATTGGGTATTTTGCCAGTGTCAAGTATGTAATGTCCCCTGAGCTGCACCGCCATGATGTTAGTGACTTTGTCTTGCACTAATAACTGACTTAGGCCTCGGACTGTTTGACCACAGATTGCAAGATTTAATACTTTGCCATTCTGATAAATAATAGGCTACGTATCGACTGAACCAAGTCCTCATTTACACAGTGAATAAGCATTTTTTTTGTTTATAGTAACCTTCATAACAGTGTCCTGTGCCATTAAAAAGTCAGAAAAAAATCACTTTGATTGTCCTTTCCTCTGGTGCTGGGTGTGATGGTAGCAGAATAAGCAAATCAATCCAGCTCAGTTGTTTAAGTTGTCAGTGTTTATATTAAACTATCCTCAGACACAGCAGCACAGCCTCATAGAATTATAACTCAGCATTCTAACTTTCGGTCTCATTTAGAATGTGCTTGCAGTAGAACTCTGTACTATAACTCATTAGTCCTTGTTACCAACAGTAAACATGTTATATTACATTGTGGTCTCCTCTCAGGAGAGCCTCTATGGCTCTTTCCCACAAAGAGTAGAATAAATAAGAGAGCTGCTGTTTTTCTGTCCTGCATTGGCCTGCCCATGAGTCCCCTTAAATCATTTCCTTCATCCATCATCTGTTGATCCCTTTTCTGAGCCCAGCAGGGCTACCATCCACCACTAGAATACCAATAAAATACAAATTACAGAGAGAAAAACACCCTGACATGGCTGAACTTTAACAGTTCTCCACAGTTCATAATGCTGCAGCATAACACTGACTGCGTGTCACCATAAAAAAGGTTATGTGCTGATGCGTAACTTATCTATCATCTGACTCCCTGTGCGCTGTTATTAAAGGTGTATTAAGTCAGGGTTTTAGCATCCCAGTGCACAAACTGACCTTAATACACATGCAAGGGATTGATGGGACTGTTGATCAGTGCTGATGACTCAGTGATTACTGAGTCAGGTGCTGACATTTCTGCCTAATCAGAGCTCACTGTGCAGCCCATGCTCTTTTGTGGAAAAACAAAAGTCCCCCCCCCCACATATTTACTGGCCTAATGAGGAAGCGTGGTGGACGACCAAGTGACTCGAACCAAACTCAAGCATGAAACACAAATGACAGAGCAGGATTATCACTGTGTTTACTTTCCTGCGATTTCACTTCTCAATGATTTCATTGGATCTCTGCTTAGATTAGACATCTTACTCATTTGTATAGTGATGATAAAACTGTGCATGTCCATTATTGGCCACGGTACACTGTATCAGATACTGATCAGTGTTCTTGATAGTCCCTGGGTAACAATAGAGATCCATCAAATAACAGACTATGTAATGATCCTTTAATTGCTGCTTGTCATTGTGATCATCTGTTTTTACCATATGCAAACCAAACTTCCAGTATGAAAATATACTGATATTAAACTGAATGATTCTATTCAGTACGTTTCCAATTCACAGTCCCTCAAATCCATATGAATTTTTTTATGCGTGTGTTTTATGGACAGAGGCAGGAAATTGGGACATTATCCTGGTGCACGACTTTCTGCGAGACAGCAGCCCATCGGACTGCAATTGATGCAATATGACAAGCCCAGCAAGCTGGATAATGAAGCTGAGAGGACAAGATGTTCTTGTTGGTTTGCTTGTTGAAGCTCTTTATGAAGAGCTATAAGGCCTCACAGAGTTGCCTTTTAGTCTGTGATACATTCACTGGAAATCCCTGTTCCTGGAATAAGCATTTCATCTGTACACCACACACTGCTACAGCAGTAACTGTAAGATGAATCTGACAAAACTGAGCCTCAGGTAGATCCTTTGAAGCCACCTGGTTTCCGTGGCAGGGTCACTGTTCTGTGACAGCCTGCGCTCCTCAGTGTGTTGACTATTTAATTAGGGCCAAGGCTCAGCGTCTAAATTAGTTAATCACACACTGATTTGTTTCTTTCATGACTCAATCTTCTCTTTAGTTTAATAACAACTGTGAGTCAGGCAATCATTCAGCACCCAGCAGAGCTTAATAATGGCTTCAGCACACCTAACCAATTTTTTCATTAATTGCAATTGTCTGTGCTGCTTAGCCTGACAACTCAAGACGAAGGCCGAGTCCACGTGTACAAGGGTACTTTTTTTAAGGTTTTCCCTGCGTTGTTCTCAAAACTCAATCAATCAATCAATCAATAAATAGTTTTCTAAAATCTGTTTGTGTCACAAATACCTGTGCACATGTGCACAAGGAAATCATTTTGTAGTAAAGGTTTTCAGTGTAATTTGAAGTTATTGGAGAGCTGTAAACTCTCAGATTGTCAGTGTGCTGGCACTGGAAAACAAGAATCATTAAAAGAGAAGGGAACAAGCTTTTCATGTCATACTTTGATGTTTTTCACTGCTTGCTAAGATGCTGCTAAACAGAAGTTAAGGAGACAGGGGGGTACAAGGCCAAATAAGACTTCTTTCTTTTTCCCCTGTATAGTCCTTCACTACATTAGGTTATGCAAAAGAAGCACAATTTGTAAACAACACTAAGGGCCAATTAGAGACAAGCAGGGGTCTGCTGATAGCATGTTGCCCTCACTTTGCTGGCCTCCTTCATAAATATCAGATTTATTCATGCATTGAAATCCAAAGATAATGACAGTTTCTCATGCTTGCCGATCAGCAGATGGGTCCTTAGCTATCAAAGGAGAAGACAGTAAGGTCAGAATCTGCTGTCAATACATCGCTCTGTACGCCTGCCTTTATTAGCACCAAGGGGAACTGGCCTCTTTCAAAATCTGTTTTCGGCTTCTCATAATGTAGCCAAGACATTATCACAGTCTGACGGTGACCAGATAATAGCCTCTTACCTCAGCTTGATTAATTCACCATGACAACTAAAGCGCCAAAATGGCCTGATAATTCTGGTGAAATTATAGGGGACAATTGATGTGATCTGCCGCCTAGGAGTCTCAGATTATTGTGCCCCGAACAATCACCGCCTCTGTCTCCTGCACCATCTAGGTTAAGTAGTTAGGTGAAGACATCAAAAACGTTCTGTCTGATCTGTTTAGTGTTGAAACTCAGCACCCTGCAAGAGGGGAAAGATCAGCATCTCGAAGGGAAGAGGTATGCAGGGAGTGGGCCTCAATCTCCTCATTTTTCCTCCTCTTCCTCACTGTGAAGAGGATGTGTAGCCTAGCCTCTGGGACAACAACAAGGACTGTGGTGGGACTGAGGAACGGGAAGCATTCCTCTGAAAAAACACCCATCGCTATGTGGACCTGGACCAAACCTCCCACCCGGGGGCGAAAATCCTTTTGTTGCTGCATTCATGGTGGATTTAAAGCACCCACAAGCCTTGAGAAAAAAGACCCTCTGTGTCTCTGAAACCCCATCTGGCATTCAGGACATTAGTCCTCCAGAGATTTTTGTGGAGCAGATAAGAGCTCCAGCAGAGCCACTCCCTTCTTATGACCCGAGCCATGCCCATGACCTTTGAACTTCACTTTGAGCAGTGACTTTCAATAGGGAAGGATGGGATTCAAAGGAAAGAATGCACACCACTGTACCAGAAGACAAAAGTTAGCTTAACATCTTTTTTTTTTTTTTTTGCATGTCGAATCAAAACCGAAAAACACTTTCAACTTCCCCAAATTGCATGCAAGGAGACACGGGCCGCATTTGGCCTGGCTTGCCTGCTATGAGTGTTGCAAACTCCATTATATACACAGCAGTGTCAGAGCTACTGTATTTATCCAAACAGCTGTGAAACAAACCTCCAAATATAATGGAAGCCCTGGCTTGTGATCACCAGCAGCTCCTCACATTAATCTGTTTGCTGGCAAACGTCAGCTAGCTTCTCTATCTTTGTCCACCTCTTTCTATACCATTTGTTTTCTTGACAGTGGATCAATAGAGCCATTTGACATACTGGTTTGTTTGATATCTAATTTCCAATGATATTAGACAGGCAATCTCACATTTGAGAGCTTGGAACCACGAAAAATGACTGAAACACTGAATTTGCCTGTTTAATCAATAAATCAACAGATTTCAGCAGTACAGTCTTCAACACATACTGTAGATATTCACACAACTTGCTGGGACTTCACTGTTATTTTTGGACTAAGGACAGTAATACATTGTACTGTGATTAAACTTAATTCTATTTGTCTTCAAGCTCACTCATGAATCTACATTTTGTATCTGCTCAGTTCAGCCTGGTGTATTAACGCAGCACTATATCCCTGTCATGCCAGGCGTGTTTGTGGAGGATGAGGTTTTCACTGGCAGCTGGTATGAATGGGTGTCTCTAGTGGGACAGTGGGGCAGCACAGAAGAAGAATAGAACTCGATATGGGTTGATGCCATCAGCGTAGTGCCCAGGGACGTTTCCTCACCCATGGAGACATCAGAGGCCAAAACACATTTACACATACGCACACTTCAGCGGGGCAGTGGACATGACTAATGTCCTGAAGTCGTAAGCCAGCTGGGTGCTTGTGTCAAAGGCTTCAACTGAGACATTACACTTTGATTTCTTCTGCGTGACCACTGGCACAAGAAGGTTATCATCCTGAGAGCTTTAGGTCCCATCACAGTCAAAAACACTCTGCTCTGCCAAGCGCCTCAAAGTCTTCCAATAACAGCAAGATCAGCATGTCAAACACTGTATGTGCAAGAGGAGGGTGGTACTAAGCCTGCATTGCTGTGAGCAGCGTTTTCACACACTAGGAGACACAAAAGGTTAAATATTGCACCAGAGCATGTCAATAAAGCACTGATGTGGGGCAGCTTCTTTCCTTGGTGGAGGATGGTGTACTGCAGGCAATCTGATCACAAACACACAGCTTTGTTTAGGTGCACCTAAAAAGCACTGGAAGGAAGCTTGGATCCCATTAACATCTGTCATTTCAACATGTCAATCCAGATGGGATTTAAGACACTTTAGTTTACACCTTGCAACAAATGTGTGTCTCCATTAGGCAGTCATGAATCTGATTGCACTGGTCTTGTCCCTCACTAAGCACAAATCTTGGTAGTCTTCACAGCTATCTGATCTGCTCAAAATGCAGGAAAGCCTAAGTGTAAATTAAGTAACTGGGATCCAATCGCTCAGGTAACATTTGGTCATGGTCAAGGCTGCCTGTGACCACATGCATGTGAGTAGTGAAGTATGGGTGAAAATGCATCCCTAATTGCACAATGTTGGTTTTTTGATGCCAAACACCTCAGACAAGGTTTTTTAATTTGGACCCAAGGCGAGCTACCACAGAGACACAGCTGTGTCAGATGAACATGAACGTGGATCCTTCTCAGTTTGATTTCATCTGTGGGAACGCTCTGGCAGATGCCAAATGTGAGCGGTGAAACAAGAACTCAATCGCAAGGTGTGAAGTGTAATCCATCTCAGATGGATTTAGACACAATCTGGGTGTTACTGGACAAAACATGTGGTGTCTAAAAACGGTTCCAGATACTTGTCTCTCGAACGCAGCTGCGCTACCACATTAAGTTGGGTTTGTTTTCTTCCGAAGGGAAAGGACTCCAGTTCATCTTGTCTGACATATGGGATGTAGTAGCTAGGGTAGCACTTTTGTACTCGGTTACCCATCATCCCCTCCCATTGGACTCTTGTAGCCACAGACCCAGCTGCTAACACACCTACACACTCAGTGATTGTCCTGCCAGATGGTCGAGGCCAGATGACGTGGTCTCCTGAACTCCTGGCAACACTGAGGCGCAATGTCTTACAACATAGCACACAAACACAGACGCAGAATGCACAGATAGTCTTCAGTGTGTCTTCACGAAATCAGTCAGGAAAAGCTGCAGACATGAGTTCTATGGAGAGGAACACATCAAAAATGCGGCGCAAGTTGAAGCTCTTGAGATGAATTCATCCATCTGAGAGATGAAGGAAAAAAGCTGAAAGAAAGCGAAGGAGATCAGAGGCGAGAAAGCGAGGTGAGAGGGGACAGAAAGGGAGAATCTGAACAATGGTGTCAAACCGAAGAACACTGGTCCAGTGATGGACGATGCCCTTTAACAATCAGAGCTTTTGAGGGGGAAGGAGAGGAGGCGCTTCATGTTGGCAGTGCCAGGGCCCGTACCAGCTAGTGTCAGCCTCCGCCACAGAGACAAATGACTGAGCCACTGCACTTCTACGTATACAACTGACACATGCACAGCAGAGATACAAACTCATATATATTCTCAATACTGTGTTACATGCACAGTTGGCAGAGCTGACACAATCTCAGTGACAATATACTGTACACATTTGAGTGTAGCTGCTAAAGTGACCAATGGATTTTGAGTGTGGTGGAAGGCAAATGAAGGGTGGGAGGTGGTAGAGAGGATATACAGTTACACCATGACTTCTGCTAATCATTTTGGTTTTATGAAGGTATTTCTATGTATCTCCCAATTTCTTTACAAAGACAACTAGCTAATCTATGGGACTATTTGTCTGGAGCCATAGGACATTTGTGGCTGTTGAAGCCACAAATCCAAACGATCACTAATAGTAAACTCCTCCTCTTATATCTACTGAAAAAATATTACATTCAGTGTGTCCAGCAAATTACAAAGGTTGCAGAATAAGGAAGAAAATACAATCATTGCTGAAGAAAGCAAAGGGAGCTGTGCGGGCAAGATGAAGGGCATGTCAGTAAATAGCATATCCTGCTGTGTACATCACAGACAATACTGCATCTCCTTCAACCAGCTGTTTGTTCTCAGAAACTAAGCCAGATATTAAATATTCACAAGGCTTCAAAGGGAAAAGCCAGGGCTCCAAAGAGCATGTTCTGGCTCTCTTTTCATTACGCGATGATCTGTGTTTTCAAGCCTCTCTACAGAGTTAGCAACGAGCGAACAGCGAGGTGGAGCGTCTGGATCCTCCACCTGCTCCCTTCTCGGCCAGTAGGAAAGCAGAGCACTCTGGCTAACCCCACCAACCCTGGACCAAATCAATGCAATCTGAAGTAGCCTGCTCCACCCTTAAGATTTCAAGAGTGGCCAGCAGGTCCCTAAAGCAATTAGAGGGGAAGCGCACAGCGTATGAAATAAGTGATAACTGGCTCACACCAATATCATTCAATTTCCCTCGACAGAAGCTCAAGTGTTACCTTGAGAAGGAATGAATCTGAGACGAAAACTGATCTGCAGAGGACAGTCTCGCATGTTGTGTTCATGGCTTTGTCAGTTGCTTGCCTTTTCAGTTTTGCCATCAAATGCTGTTGTGTTTGGAAATGTTGAGCCTCTTTTGATACAGGGAGAATATCTTTGCTGTTTGCACTAGAGTGCAGCTATGAGCAGAACATGTTAAGAATTCTGATAAAACCGTCAGAAATTTAGGTAATTAGTTTTACAATCTCTAAGACTCTCACTTATAAAAGTCAATTTTAATACAATTTATGAACAGGATTCATCAGCAATAGCCGCTCAGTGTATTGCCGTCTGTAACTTTCCATTGTTGCAGGCAGAGTCCGCCTTTCCTGTGCAGGATTCAAATTAGGTTTCACAGGAAACGATACGTGTGTGGATGAGATGTGGAGGACAACATTCAATCAGAAGTTCAGTATTATCATTTGTCACCGTCTCCCATTAGTCTCTATCAGCGGTTTGGTTGGGTGAGCTGTAGACAGATACACGAGTTGCTCCAGCTGCTCTTCCTCTGTTGCGTTAATCGCTGAAGACTTTCTGCTGACTCCAACAGCTGATGTGTGATTTTAAAGGGATCTCCGAGATCTCTACCATCAAAATGCATGTGTCACTACTGTACCACCACCTGCCAAATCAATGAGGACTGTGTATCAGTTCAGAGAGCGTTTAACAGTAATACCATATGCTATACATTGCATAAAAACAGTTTTTTCTGAAATATTGCTTTTATCACTGGGATCTCGTCCAGATAGAACCATTAGATAGAATCATTAAGAACATGCAAACATGATCCATGTGGTGTGTATGTATGATATTTTCTTTTGTGTCTGAACAATCCCAGAAATCATTAACTCCATGCAGTTCCCCCTTCATTCATTAATTCCTGGGTGGAGCACCAAACCGCTGTTAAAGCCAGGGAGTACCACTGTATCAACTTTCCTTGCAGCCTCATCACACAGACTTTCCCAAAGTCTTCACGAGGAAATAGAAGTAGCTCTTCACAGACAGTGTGCAGACAGCGTGGCATGAGGGTAAAGAAGGCACACCTCAGGGCTCACTCAGGCCTCACTGCTGGTCTCTAGCTCTTTTTCTCTTCCTCGCAGTGAAGCCATACTTGACACTGGGAGGATTTGTCATGCAAAGCTTACAACAGGAAAAAGGCATTAGCCTCTGCATGTTGAGATTGATTCTTCAAATAAATGGAGGAATATTAAGAAATACATTTCCAATTTGCTACCACGTTGAGGCTGTGCCAGTTTGACACAGCATCTCTAGTTCCCAGTTCTCTGACTTTGAAAACTTTTTGGTTTTCTGTGCAACCAACTGTTTTGCATGAGAACAGACTGACCTACAATGTAAGAGCTTCGGTAACCTACACTGATTCATGTCATTAAAGTCCTCTTGATGAGTGTGGGTCTACAAAGAGGCTGAAGCACATGAACAAACTTGTTATGAGGAAAATCTTTTCAAGCCATGTACTCCAGAAAAAGAGCCCAAAGCCTCTTTACACTTGCATCCTTTTTCCTTTTTGTACCAGTCTGACAACTTACAGGAGGTGAGTGTCTGTCCTTGAATATTTTTGCAAGTTTTAACCTATTATCTACTTTTCACAAAGCCTTCACATTCATGCTAAACATTTTCTAAAGCATCCACTGGCATCTCAAGTTTCATTAAGCAATAACTGACTCATGGCTAGGTGATATGCACGGTGTTATTTTGATACAGTCTGCAGCATCCTCGGTAGCTAAGCACTACATCAAGAGTACTACTGCACTCTTGTGCATTTGATGTGAATCCAGTATGTGCAACTTTATTCCAAAAAGCATCCAGTAACTTTTGGGTTGTGTTGAGCTGCTCTGAAAGACAATCACTAATCCCCACTGAGCCCCACAAACATCTGTGGCCTATTGAACTCACTTGATATTGTCTTTACTCCCTGAGTGACAGATCTCCCTGGTACTTTAGCAGGTCAGAAAAAAGCAAACTAAATGACAGAACCATCTAGGCCAGTAATGGGCTACCACACACAAAACTACCCGTATGGCCCATTATGCTACCTTGCCCCTAAATCAGCTGGTCAGCAAGTCCATCCTACTTTTTTTTGTGTGTGTGTCTCTCCTGGGCTTCTATCTACAACTGCTGCTCACTTCTCCTCGGTTCACCCTGTGATGATGAAGAAACAGTGACCCAGACAGAGTCAGGGCGGAACAGGCAGATAGAGGGGGCCTGTTTTGCTGAGCGGGGGCCTGCTGCAGACTGGGCCAGGTAATGGAGCCATAATGGGCTTTTAACAGCCGCACAGCTGATGGTGGTGTTTGCCCTTCTGTGGAAAAGCAGTGCAAACAGGAAGTGCTGCATGGAGACATCCCCAGACACTGGACAGGCCGGGATGAGTCATGACGCCTGCTGATGACAACTACACCAAAACGGGCTCCAATAAAGCACAGCTAACCTGCCTGTCATAAACCACTCACACCGTGCCAATTTGGTGGAAATTCCTTTTATTTTCTTTTGCCTGCACCCTGAATGAACCTAATGGGGCTAAATTAGTTCAGCCTTGGTGCACAGGTAAGAGGAACGCTTTAAATGTATCCTAACAGCCATGTCCCCCCAGTGAGAGTTCGAAACTGATAACAAAATGGGATTTTTACACACTATCAGAAAGCAGTGCTGACCGAACAAAGAACCAGTCAAACATGAAGCATCAAAGTGGAATTTACACTGTGGTGCTCTGAAGCAGCTTTTTGACAAAATACACAATATGATAGAGCTTTGATTTTCACTTACACCTTCAACAACCCTTAATTAAGACGAAGTGCTCTTTAAGTTCAGTTCCAAAGCTTTTAGCAACTTTTTTGTGCACGGTCTTCATTTGCCAGATTAATCGATTTGAAATCAAGCTTATTATTTCTCTTCATGGTGTGGGTTCAGCTCAGTAATGCTCACTTTGAGGCAAACTCCTTACAAAAAAACTGACCCTGCAGTCAGATCACATTTAAGTCTGCTGCTCACCTCCCATTTTAAAAAAGCTTGCCACTTATACCTGCATCCTAAGTAATTTGTGCTCTCATCATGAGCGGCCAGATGCATCTGTGTGAGGAAGCTGAGTTGGACAAAGAGCCTAGTGGAGGAAAATAATAGTGTTTCATCATGGGTGAACCAAAGGTGAAGCCATTAAATCACTGAAGCAATAAGGAAGCCTGGTTACTAGTACAGTAACCTACTGTGCGTTAGATAATTCCATGTCTGTGCCTGGCAATTATATCATCCCTGATGGCTAAAAGTAATGAAACTGTGTACTGTGTGGGTGTACTTCTTTGAAGTATTGCTGGTGCCAGTGGTGGATCCTCTGAGTCTGCTCCATGCTGATCAATGACAAGTGTTAATCACATGGGACATTAATTAGCTACAGGAGAAGCAGCGTATCAAGTAGCTAACAGATCAATCTAATGAAGCCTCTGTGAGGTTTAAGTTTCCAGCTGATAATAAATGTCAAAAGTCAGTGAGAACAGCAGATAGTACCAGGGATGGCTATACGGTGAGTTTCCCTCTGCATGAGGAGACATGACCTCATACTTAAACAAGCTGCCATGACATGACATCAATATGGACACATACAAATTCGATCATGCACGCACACAGACACACAGACACAGACACTCACACTCACAGACACACACACACACACACACACACACACACAGACACACACACACAGACACACACACACACACACACACACACACACACACACACACACACACACACACACACTCACACTGCAGCTAAGCTGAGAAATTGGTTTTACAGAATATCAGGTCAATATTGACCTTTGTTTTGGTTGGTGCATCCATCCATTGTGAGCCCTCTTCCCCGTCAATGCATCATATAGTCAGTAATATTGTTCCTAAATACAGTGCAGAAAAGTTCCAAAACACACCTACTGAATCATGAAGAGGGGCATGTTTACCACTGTGTTACATCACCTTTTATTTGAACAACAAAGAGTGTCTGGACTGTGGACTCGAACTGTTTGGAAAGTGATTTTCTCTCCCATTCTTGCTTGATATTCAGCTTCAGTCGCTCAGCAGTTCAGGCTCTCTGTTGTCATGTTTTGCACTTCATAAGTGGCAAACATTTTCAATGGGAGACAGGTCTGGACTGCAGACAGGCCTGTACCTGAAGCCACGCTGTTGTAACACGCAGAATATGGCTTGACATTGTCTACCTGGAATAAGCAGGGACACCCCTGGAAAAGACGCTGTCTGGATGGCAGCATGTGCTGCTCCTGCCTGTACCTTTCAGCATTAATGGTGCTTCCACAGATCCACCCCTGGAATGAGCACTAACACACCTGCACATCATCACAGAAACTGGCTTTTGAACTTTGTGCAGGTAACAGTCTTTAGCCTGGAGGACATGATGTCCATGATTTCCTGATTTGAAATGTGGACTCATCAGAACACAGCACACTTTTCCACTTTTGTTCAGTCCATCTCAGCTGAGCTCAGGCCCAGAGAAGATAGCTGTTCTTAAACTGGGTAAAATCAGTATTTTACTCAGCAAAATTAGCGTTACAACAACAATTTGACTGCAGTATGAATAAAATTGGCAGTGTTGCAGGTTTATGCCTCACACCAAACTAGTTACTCTGTTTCCTGTCATTCTCACAAACACACCAAATATATTCTAGCTCTGTGTTTCTCGAAGACACCTGGTTCTCCTCCAGGATAATGAATTATTCAGTTAACAGCAAACAACAAACTAATTACCAGTTAATGTCCAGTTGCAGACGTCCATCTCTGTCTCATACTGGCACACCTGCCAATTAGTAAAATTAGAAGAACGCAAAAAACACCTCACAATGTTTTGATATTTGACTGACAGCCTTCAAACGAACTGTTGACAGCTCTTTACTTTAGCTGCTGGAGCTAACATTAGCTGACTGACTGACAGAACTAGCTAGTAGCATAAGGACAGAGATGATAAGATTACATTTAATCTGCTTGTGATGGTTCAGAGGCAGTTCTGCTCTGTGAAGAAGAAAGGTGTGGAAGAAGGGGGTCATTCGAATGTTTTGATGCTCTAACTGGCTTCAAATACACTCAAAATAGCAGTTCCAGGCTAATTAGCGCCTCTTATACTGTAGCTACTTGAGTCCCTTCTCTTGCATTTCACCTCAGCTCTCCCTGAAAACAATCGAGACTGACACAGAGGGCAGAAAACAGGCTTCACTTGTCTTCCATTCCCGATCTCTTGTGCTCCTCCTAAACAAATGTGGCCAATGTCGTCTTGAGGGTTTCACACTCCTGCAGATTGAAAAACCAGCTTTCCCTCTCCCCAACATGCACCTCTCCTCATTACCTTATGTGACTCGATTGAGCCTTTCCATTGTATTATTTTATATAGCTCGATCTATTATGCATGCAGTGTGTTGCAGTATATATCCAGGCACATAACCCAATCTCATTTGCCTTTGTTTTAAATTAAAGTGGAGCCTCATTATATAAAAAAATTGCTTCAGCAAATTTACACCTAGCATTGGAATCATCAAATAAGTGCAAGCCAGCAGATGCCCTCTTTGTGGTGCACCACATTCTGCCCTCATCTGCTGAGCCGAAGTATTACAAAGGTTCTTTTTAACTAGTCCGTACACACCAAATACGACACTGAATGTGACTGACGACAAAACGTTTCTGAGGGCAAATCTCTTAATGAGAGACGAGACTTTGGGGTGCATGGAATGCTAACTTTTTCTCATCATGAGGAAAACCACAAAGTTTCATTCATCACTGGTAACTGCACCTTTTCAACAGCCAGAGTGCTTATTCCAAATAAATGTCACAGCGCATGATTAGCAGTTTTTCAATGTGGGGGAAAAAAGAAAAAGATTTTGAGTCAAGATAGCTGAGTTAAAGGAGTTACTGTGCCAGTGTGGGTTTAAAGGTGTCATTCCAGGTCCCATTGTATTTCTTGGTTCAGTGCTTTATGAGTCCTCTGCACAAACCTCCCACAGAATCAATATTTCACTCAATCACAAACTTTGGTGAGAAAAAACTCCCTGAGACCTGAACAGCAATAATATGTAGCTTTTTAAACAATCAATAATCAGAATCTCATAGTTAGATTCGGCCATTACTAATTCAGATTTGTGTGACTGCATGTTTATATTCCTTGTGTACCGATGCTCCTCTGCACTGAGCCGATTTTTGCTGATTGGCAAGTGAACATTTAAGTCCTGCAAGCCACACAGGGTTTCACAAGAGAAACACTAAGTGACACCCATTCTTTAGTCTACTCAACAATGGTGGAAATCCCTGACTATGTGCATTACTAACTATCTTTTATTCATTATTTGAACAGCTAAAAATATTAAAACATGTTGGTTTTCAGCAGACTCTGGGAGTACATGTGTGATTTCCTATTCAAAACGTGGTTTGACTCTTACCAAAGACTTCATCTTGTGATTCAGGTTCTGCTGCTGTTGTCTGTGCTGCTCTGGGTTCAGGTGACGGAGCCTTTAATAGGAGCACAAAAAACAGATTGAGGAGGTGAGGTGCTGAGGTGCCATGGCAACAGAGCAAAGACAGAGACAAACAGAGAGTGAGAACGACAGCAGGAAGCTACACCTACTTAGGCCCTTGGGCTTTATAATTATAGCAGAATTATACTCACACACACTCATTAAACTTTCAAAAGCTGAAATTTTTGAATTGAATGCATATTGAGATTTGCCCATTTCGATGCCAGTCTGTGTGTTTCATCAGGTGCATTCATCTGGATTTTAGAGAGGAGTCATTCTGTGAAGCAAGCAGGTTAGACAGGAACTTTGCTTTATTTTAACATTATATTAGAATTCTATCTATATTTGTTTGAACTTTAAGGCTACATCTTCAGAATGAAATTGGCTTGTTCTAAATCATTTCAGCATTTAACACTAAAATATAAACAAAAATAATAAGAATTATTATTATTTGCCACCCTACAGATATTTTTGCCAATATTACTACTTTTTAATACTTTAAAACTCAAATGTTTTGTGTTTATGTCCTTTTATATCCTTACGTGAGTGCAGGGAAGGTCCTGTATAAGCACATAATCCGTGTTGTGTAACAGTATTTCAGATTTGTTTCTGAATGAAGATGTGCTTTGGAAGATTATTTACGAATTTACCTGAAACTGCACGTTGATTATGTCTAAAGGGACAGCAATGTGTCAAAATGAAAACGTGATGAAAACACAGCGACTGTGACTAACTCGTCCCTTGTGTCAGCTGAGACAACAGTGAATCTGTCCTTCAGGGACATCCTGATCCAGATTCTGTCATTTAGTCATAAAGTTTTGCATCATGATCACATTCGTTAACTAACTGGAAGCTGTGGTGACAGGTCCCAGAGGGGAGGCTAATGTTAGGTTTCTAAGTATGACAAAATACGACCAAAACGAGATGATGGCAAGACGGCACTGAAGTCATTAAACACTAACTGTGGCTATATCAACATGCAATATTGTTGATGAAAAAAGACGATATAAGATATGGCAAAATAAGCACAAAACTACAACCCTGTTTCTAAAAAGGTCAGGATACTGTGTAAAATGTGAATAGAAACAGAATGAGATGATTTGCATAACACTGAAACCCCGCATTTAATTGAAAATGGCATGAAGACAATGTATCAGATGTTGAAACTGAGAAATTTCATTGTTTTTATTAATTATATCAGTTAGAATATGACATTTTCAACAGGTGACCATTCAGGACTGCAAACAGGCCAGTTTAGCACCCAGACTCCTTTACTATGGAGCCCTGCTTTTGGGATACGTGCAGACTGTCATATGGCAGCATATGTTGCTCTGTTCAGCATTCATGGAGCCTTCACAAACATGCAGGTTACCCATGTGCCATGTGCACTAATGTACCCCTGTACCATCATGGCTGCTGGCTTTTGAACTGAGCACTGATAACAAGCCAGATGGTCCCTCTCCTCTTTAGCCCGCAGGATGCGGTGTCAATGATTTCCAAAAATGATTTCAAATTGTGACTCGTCAGACCACAGGACAGTTTCCACTTTGCCTCAGTCCATCTTGAGCTCATGACCACAGAAGGTGGCAGTGTTTGTGGATCTGGTTTACACGCAGCTTCCTCTCTGCATGGTAAACTTTCAGCTTGCATGTGTAAATGCAGCAAAGAACAGTGTTCACAGACCGACGTGGATTTTGGAAGTATTCCTGAGCCCATGCCGTGATGTCCACGACAGAATCATATCTGTTGTCAATGCAATAACATATGAAAGCCCAGTGATCACAGCCATTAAATATTGGTTTTTGGCCTTGTCCCTTGTGTACAGAGATTTCTTTATGTTCTCTGAATCTTTTAATTGACATCATGTACTGTAGAAAAAATCCCCAAATTCTTTGTCATTTTACATTAAGAAACATTATTCTTACAGTGTTGCACCATTTGCTCACGCATTCTGTCACAGAGTGGTGAGTCCCCCTCATCTTCAGAAAGACTGAGCCTCTCTGGGACTCTCTTACTCTAACCTGTAGTCAGTTAACCTAATTCATTGTGAGATGTTCCAACGTCTTCTGTTGCCACTATCCCAACTTTTTTTGAAAGGTGCTGCTAGCATCAACTTCTAAACGAATAGATAATATTCAAAAACAACTTCAATTCTCAACATTTGGTATGTTGTCTTAGCGCTATTTTTGATTAAATATGGGGTTTCAATGTTTTGCAAATCATCACATTCTGTTTCTATTTACGTAGATGTACTAAAATGTAGCAGTTCTTCTTTGTTTTGTTTTTTGAATGCAGCAGTTTCGCTTCCTGTGATGTACACGCCATATCCAGACAACCTATTTTACAGAAGCCAGGTCAAAGAAAAAAAATGACAACAACGGGGCTTAGGAGAGAGAAACGGGGTGATATTTGGGCCATTTCTATTACAATGAGGCTGAGAAAAAAACCCCGAATGCATTACCGTAAGAATAACTGTTAAGAAAACCACAAATCTGAAGAGACTCATTACGGCTCAGCACAAAGAAACTGAGGTAGGTCAAAGAAAAAACTATATTAATATATCTACTACAGCGGTGGTGTTACATTCAACCTGTGCTCATCAGATAATGAGAAGATGCAATATGGAATGTGAAATAAGTTTGACTAAATTTACAAAAACTAACAGAAAGATTAAATGACACCATTGGGTGTGAATGAAACAAAAGGCTTGTCTTATCAGGCTTACGTACAAGTATTGATTCAGCTGCCGCTCCTTGTCCTCTCTGCCCTGAGGCTGTCTGAATACATGAAAGCATAACTTCAGCATTATGCATGCTGAGCTCTTATACCCACCTGCTCTGGCACTTCTGAGTCACTGCGTCAGACTAATGAATCTCCCCTGTCACTTAAGTCCCTCTGTCATGTTCATTTCTTCCTACAGCTATTCATACCAAGCAAAGTTGGATTCTTGTTTCTATTTAGTGACTCCAAGTGAATGAAACATCTGCACTTCATAATCCGAAACTTTCATAAATCCTCTTACTGATTCCGTCCTCCTCCCTGATGACGATGTGCACTTATATCCCCGGTTTCCACTTCCGAGTGGGTTTGCCAATATGTGGAATCAACACAGGCATTCAAAAACTGTGGGCACGCTGCTAAGCATGAATGAGCGCATCAAGAGGTGCGACTGTGACATAGTCCTTTGAGCTGAGGGGAGGTGGACAAGTGTGGCGAGCGAGCACTTAGCTATGCAAATCACAGAAAATGTCAACAAAGTGCTGTGCTGTTCAGATTTCCTTTGTCCGTTTGATTATGTAAACAAGTTATGTAAATCTGGTTTGATATGGAGAGATTCAGGTTTGATTACTAGGTTAAATGGAGGATTCCAAATATTTTGTACAATCACTTTAAAACATGTTTCAGAATGTGTGTGTTCGTCTCTTTTTTCTGAAGTTTGATTTAAGTATACAAGATGGTTCACTGTTCACTGTTAGCAAGTAAGTAATCTGACATAATGGAAATGACGGACAAACTGGTGTCCAAGGCCACTTCAAAGTCCCCCAAGCAATGACTTTAACACAACACGAGGCGGACGCAGAGAAAGCAAGGCAGAGAGAAGACAGATTGCACTCAAATTCTTATGTATTGATAAAGCTTACATTATCACTGCATACTTACAGTCTGGCACATCAACATTTTTCCCATCACTGAAGCACTCAGTGTTCAACCTTTGCTGGATTGTGTCCAGGCACACCCACATGCATAGACACAGCTGTCTCTTCTCTCTCTTCAGCCTTGCACTTTTTGTAAGTGTAGAAAATTAGCAATGCAAACAACAAAGCCATATTCCAGGAGCTGAGCTGCTGGTGACTCGATGTTTGTTGAACTGATGCAAGGTGACTAAATCTGTAAGTGCTGGGCTCCTGGGGCTGTGTGAATATACAATCTGTACTTTGATACAAAGGAAACCATTCAAATATTAATGGAATTTTGCTCATTCGTTCATTTGTTTTAAATTTGATGATTATTTTAGGAACTTTACAGAGAATCTTTGGCCCAAACATCTTGTTTCTAACCCTGCTGGAGGACACATATTACATGAAGCAGAAGCTAAGGGCTATTTTCATCAACCCTGTGCCGTGGCATAGACAACTGCACCTTGCTATGGTCATTATGCATGATTTCATTTGTCATCACAATGATCCATACAACAACTATCTGTAGTTGAATACCACTGTGGCAGTCTATTTCTGTTGGGATGTTTCTTTTATTTTCCTGAAATTATTTGAAGTTTAAGTTAGATTTGACTGTTGTATATGCAAATATAATTGCTGAAAATCTGTCAACAAAACAGTTGCCTGCTTAATCTTATATTATTGCCACATAAACATGATCCTGGTCATGAATCACAAACAAACAGGGATTTAAAAAGAAAAAAAAAAAAGACTCTTTCATTTCAAGGAACATCACTATAAATATGTGACCTGAACAGCGTATCTTAAATCATGTTGCTCATCACAGCCACAAGTCTACCTGTTTTACAATCCCCCCCTTATCTGATGTTGTGAATGGGGGAAATGGGGAGGTTGGGCAGGAAGGGAAGCTCCTGAGGGAATCATTAGTCACTAAGTCACCAAGATGCCAAACCAGACCAGTTGAAGAAATAACCCACGTAAGCGTTTGCTGGTGCAAAACTGACCAACAACCAAAACCAACACAAGGGCAGAGGTCTGAATAACAACTTGGACACACTTGTTGCCTATAGCAACAAAGCTTATTTCACTATTCTCCTCCACTGTATGTGGCCCTCATTAACACATGGGGCGTTGGGAGAAAATAGAAGAGAAAAAAACATGTGGGCAATTTTTCCAAAGTGGACCAGATAGCAGCTCGATGCCATCCTTGGACAGCAGCTGTCAGCTTGACTTCACACATACTCCTTACTGGTGGCTTATTAAATATAGCTCTTGTCGAGCAGAGCTTCCATTGGTGCTGGAGACAGCGAAGCATCACCTGACCAGAGGGCATGTAAAGGAGATAAGTGCAGCAGCTCAATTAAGATCACGCTTGCCAATAATTCATGTTTTCCTGACAGCCTCCTGCTGTTTTCTACCCTCACCCAGTGACCTTTTAGCTTGCCAATTGTGCTGTTTTTCCAATGTATTATTGAACACAATGACACAAATGGACATATTCTACCCCATCATTATAGCCTCCCTGAGATTGCTCTATTTCCAGGTTCCACCCACGTGACAATGCACGGGTGAATGAGCTCTTAAACCCGTCCATCCCAAAGCAAAATGTTGAAGACAACTTTCTCAAAATGCATTTCCTCTAACAGCCCGCAGCTGCTGTCTCTGTGAAAACTCCAAATGTACTAATGTGACTGAGATGATTGCCAGTTTTTCACTTGAACTGACGGTTCGCTAATCGTTTGCAACCGTAAAAAGGCATGACCGGCCTTTTGCATTCTCATGTGCTGTGTGAGAATGCAAAGCTTGACAGGTGTAGGAACAATAACTAAGAGGGGAAGGGCTTGGCCATCATTTACAAAAGCAATTTTAAAATCCTATTGTCTGAAGTTGCTATGATGTCTTTTCTATATCATATTACACATCTTAAAATACATTAAGGCTAATGTCTACGAGCATGTTTGCTGTTTGATGGGTGTCTCAGACTGGCACACTCAGCCTTGGTGGTTGCCGCCTCAGCACCACTCACCCCTCTGATCTCCACTAGGGTACTGGATGGGGTTCAATGTGTCTAAGTACTCCTTATGTTTGAGCAGTGAGAGGGGAAGCAGAGTGCAGCCATTTGAACACCTTTCAGGGTTTGGTTGATTTGAGACTTTCAAAGGAATCCAAGTCCCTCTTCCTATCCCAGGCTCGGTGATAGCTATGGTGTTTCGTCCTCTCCCCACAGATGGAAGACAAATGGACCATGCACACTTAATCTCACCCTTTCACTAAGATATAAAAAGCACGAGAGAGAGTGGACAGTTTCTGTAGCTCTACCTTCAAAATGCCAATTTTATATTGTTATAATGTTCCGAAAATGCCAAGAGGACAATCAAATATCTTTAACATTTGTCTGTTATTTAGAGCTGTCAGGAAGTGATTCAGTTTACCTAATGAGGGCCAAAGGCAGTGCTACAGTTAAAGCCTTTCTTAAGCTCAGATTTTGGGGCCTCAAGAGCAGGGTCATTGACAGAAGGACAGAACATGATATTCTGAGGATTTATGGCTCGAAGAAGATTTACAATTAGTCATTTCTCCAATGACTCGAATCACCAAGGGCATAAAGTGTGGCTTGATGTCATCTCTACTTGCAGAAAATGCAACTCTTCCACCAACCAATAGTATCTGAGTGTTATGTTTCTGCTTAAAATAGATTTGATTCTGATCCCAGTAATGGTACCCTTAGTAAAAACACAACAGAACAGGGGCCGAGGCTGAGGATGGGAAGAATGTCATTGTGATTCAGATGTGGACAGATCTCACACAGAGGGACAGAAGAGACAGGAACAAGGTTGTTGGGCTGGTCACAATACATCAGTGCTCTAATTGGATACAATGGCACAGCTTATAGTTTCTGAACGCTGGTGGTCTGCTGGCTGAGCCTCAAGCTCCCTCATCTGGAGACTTCAGCCTTCGATTCAGTAGTTTCAGTTGCAGTTTGTCACACTCAGGCACAGAGTAGCAAATGACGTATTGTGAAGTTACAATGTAAAATAATCTCTCCAATGTACTTGGTTAAACCACCTATAAAGCCTCTTTACAGCAAGGACCAATGTCTAAGCTTTTCAACAGGATTTAATAAAAAGTAAAGTCTCATTGCAACTTGAGCTACTTGTTACTTTAAATTCCATCTGCTGCAACCATGTACAGTATGTCATTTTTTTGTGGCCCCACCTTAACTCAGTGCGCTTTATCTTACTCTCCTTCAGTCAGTTATTTCCTGTTTGTCACACAATGCATTGCAAACTACTGCTACTATTACAAACTACTCTTCTCAAATGCTTGCAACATCATCAGGGAACTACCTCGAGGTGGAGAGAACAATGTTAATATTATCGCAACAGCAATCATGCAGCAAGACCAAGACAGAGTCACTTTTTCATGCTGTTCAAGTCAAGTTGGGATGAGTGACAATTATGATCTTTACTCTTTGCTGTGATGGATTTCTTGCTGATTGTTGAGTACTGACTCTGAGGCATTTACGCCACAACCCATGGCCGAAAAAATGATTCCTCTCACTAAAGCTGGGCAGGAAATATCTCTTCACAAACATCATCATGGATTCAGAAATGCGTGGTTCATTGCAAATGGAGGTCACTGTAAACTAGTTGTGTATTATTAGTTTCATTAGTTCCATTTTTTTTGTTTTTGTAGTGTCAACCCAGGGTGTTAGATCATATAAAATAAAATATGCACTAACCAAATTTGAAGAATCAGGCAAGGAGACTGAGTGACTGTCTACCTCTGGTTCAGCTGTAGAAGGATTAGCAGGCTTTGCGCACAGCAATCACTAAATCTGGTAAGATCGGACAATACTACACTCCCTGCCTCTGTCTGTAATTCTGCGACATATCAAGCAGAAAAAAAGGTAATATAGAGGAGGAGCAGGGGTATTTCCTTGTTATTCTATTATTCTACTCCACACTATGAAGGAGATATACTGCAAAGCCCTGATCTGAAATGCATCAAGAGTTCTAGTTCTTCAACCAACACAGATATATTTGAATTTGGGAACATCAGAGGAAACTATCCACCTCTGTTTCTCCTACAAAAACAATACAAGTTTTACAATACAAGAGGAGCAAGGAAAATGTTTCTATCCTGTAATTCCAAGTGGGCGTTTAAAGCTCTAAAATATGAGCGGTGTGAACATTTCAGATGGCTGAAAGAGAAACATTTTGCAAGAGCTGCCGTTGAGGTTTGTCAAAGGAGGGATAGGTGCATTTCACCCTTCCTGAAATGATAAGAGAGAGGGATCACGACTCAGACAACACCGTCTAAACAAAACCTGCCTTACTCTGTCACGCTCTGTTCTAGCTTGACTGTCACTATGACAACTGGCTGTCTTGCCAGACCTCTAAATTGACCATAATGTCATGATGATCAAGCCAAAAGAAAGGGAAAAACAAATGGTAGACCTAGAGCGATATACAGCCTAATTATAAAGTTAAATAAACAATACAGCTTTAGTGCGACATGCTGCTCTAACACCTCTCCTGGGAGCTTCACATTTTCACAAATTAATCCACTTCTCTTGCTCCTGCTCTTCTCTCTCCAGAGTGTGCTTTGCAGGCAAAGGAAACAAATCATCTGTGAGCTAAGCTATTGGCCTCCCCGCTGCTTCGGGCTCCCCTCTTCCCCACCACGCCACACATGATCACTCCGCCCATTACAGGCGCCGGCCAGGTAGTCAGCCACAAGCCAGACCACATGGGCAGACCACAGCTTATACGCTGCTGCCCACAGCCTCAAATGCTTACACTGAAGTGTTTTATCCCCCACATTTTTCCCCATTCTACACCTCCTTCCTCACAACAAGCTAGCAACCTCTTCAAATCTGATTGCAACCTCACTCATAATGGCCCGAACTTATTATACATCAGCTGTAATTTTGCAAAGCTGTGACAAAAAGGACTTGAGCAAGATGATGTCGTTAAATGGCATTACTGTCCCAGTTTAAGCCTGATCCTCCTCCACACTCTGGCTACAGGAACAGCATCTGGCTTGTAATTTCTGCACTCACAGAGCAGAAAGATGAAGGAAGGAAAAAAAAATCTGTCAAACGTATTTGCTCTGTTGAATTACAGCCCTATTAGAGGCAAACACTTTCTGTCAAGCACAAGCCGTGGGGCACAGCAGAGCACCTTGCTTCCCAACCAATTAAAAACGCTGACTGTGAGACGCCTGACAACTTTGTTATCAAAGAAAATGAAGAAAATGCACTAAATTTGCCACTAGACCTTGCTTATTTCAGATCTGATTAGACTTTCTGTTTGTACTATGGCGCTGATATAAATGGGTTTAGATTTAGAACGCAAACTCACTGATCTGTCCTGCTGCTTTCAAGTACAATAATTGCTCCTGTTTCAAGAGCTCTGCACTTGCTGACAGAACAAAATCATTTTACGGCACAAACACAATCCATCAGCCAGCACAACAGCTCTCTATCTGAGACTTTAAGCATGAGATCTGACTCAAAAGCAATACAAGTGCACTGAAATTTTCAAACATTTCACTACCTTCTCGATGGACCTCCAGGATGAAAAACTGTTGGTGCTATATGGACGGAAAATTATCAATATCAGACAGCTGAACTTTGTGGGTATAGCCAAACAGAGTGCTAATGATCAACAGGTCAAAGCTAATGGTTCAATGAGATGTGTACCTGGAGAGGCTTCTGTGTCAGCCTTGATGCACACAATCATCTATTTACTCTCTCCAGTTCAAATGGGTTCTGCTGAGGAGCACTGTTGCAGTGAGGCTTGTGGTTTCAAGGGTTTATCACGGGGCGACGCACAAGATCCACAGAGAATCATCGTGCTTCGGACATAGCCATGGCAACATGACATAATAAGGAGTGGGATGCTGACCGTTGCAGAAAAGCGATTGTTTAAAATGCAGGATGCAAAGCATTATCTGAACTGTTTTCAGCCATGCTAACCAAAAATGTGCCAGTGTGCAGGATTTTTCACATTTAAATCCTTCATTTACGTGACTGTGCAGAAGACAGTTGCTTAATTTAAGTGCATGAATGGATCTGAACTTCTGTCAGCATTAACTGAGATAAAAAATACAATAAATGACCTAAGAAAAAGCGAGTTGAAAGGTTTCTTTTTTTATTCACATTGTACATGGTCCTTTCTCCAGTAAAGTGGCTTTTAAGACAAAATAATGGAAGCTATAAACCACAAAAAACTGGAGGCAAAGTCATCCACTCCACATTTGCAAAGTCATCTTCTCTTCATTCCCCCTCTACTCTCTACAACATAAAATCTCCATGTGAAGTAATGAGACTGTATTATTCATAGATTATTGCTTCTCACTACATTTGAGCGATAAGAATAAAGTGTTGCCTGTGGCACTGCGATTACCACAAAACCTGAATTTGTGATCCAAGTGCTGGAGGTAAGAGGGTAAGCAGTTGCAACCACAAACAGGTAGGCGGATCAGAAATATATGAAATCGCTTGTAAACATGAGAGAAAAACATTCAGTGCATAGACCTTGGAGATAAATACACTACCTGTGAAGTTACATAAGCTCTGACTTTTCCAAAGACATTCAAGACGCACATGCTGTAAAGTGGCTAACAGCCTGAAAGCTCGATGACGGTATTACATGTGTGACTGAAGGCGCCTGGCAGCTACAACAGAGTCCAAAGTCCTGCTGATAAAGGCCAGTGTTCACGCTGATAACGCTCAAAGAAAATTCTCCGGCACATGCTTCATTCTCAGATCACAATCAACAAAAATGCTTCCACAAACACACACATTTGAAGATTCTATGATTCCACGTGGACAAAACACAACATTAAAACACTTGCAGTGGGGACTCTTACCTTGCTGTTTGTGGGTGAGTCCCTCTTTCCTAGATGCTGGCCCATGCTGCTGACAGAGACTGTTAGAAAAACAGAGAATGAGTTCACACCAGGAAAAGACTGTAAACAGCATATTATGCAAAGATTATGCACTCCTCCTTATCTAAGCAAGGAGGGCTACCTGTCGAGTCAATGTGCGAAACTGTAGCATCACACATAGTGATGAAACACTGGGGGAACAGTTTTATACTGGATGACTGGAATGAAAATGCTAACATGTATGAAAATGCCACAGCCGTATGATTCTGACTGTGATGTGAATTGAAAATGTACTTGGTTTTGTGTTTAACCTTCATTTTTAAAGCAATAATATACAAAGTGAGTGACATGATCATCTTTGGCTCCACCCTGTGTTCATTTATTTGGTTTTAATGCTCTCTTTGGGTCTGTGGGTGCTCTCACACCGAACCCCATCGCTTCAGTTAAAATGAACTGGTGCGCCTGCTGGTTTAGTCTGGTTTCTCTGGGCAGGTGTGAAAGCTGTCAATCGATCCCTTGGTTTGGAAAATATCAGTGTGACCATGAACACAACCAGAACTAAACTGTAACTAGATATCACTTTTTCCCCTTCACCCAGGCCAAATGAACCAAACAAGAGCTGTAAACAGTTCAGACAAATGTTGACCTGCATCATCAGTACTTTGGAATCATATGGGGTTATGGGATGGTATGTTGTTACATTAGAGGCTCAGCTTTTGTCTTTGTGTATGATTATTCCTTCTGTAACAGAGAAGATTTAGAACTGATCTGCTGACGTGCATATGTGTTACCATGGTTACTTTGAGCTTGGCTATCCGCCACTTATACAGACTGCTTATCATATGATTTCTTCCTGAGCTGTTCACAATCAGCAGATGGACTTAATAGCAGATTACCCTAAAATCATGTGTACTTTCACAAAGTCCTGTTGCCTGTATGCTGCTGGTCCATGTGGAAACTGACCCTCCTGTTCTGGCCAGTCTGGTTGTTTTGTCCAGGTTGTCCAGCCCAAACAAGTCCAAATGCACCACAGCATGTTCAAACCGACCAAAATGTTTGAAGCAAGAACACGTCTTAACCCAAACCCCTTCCCTGTATGTGCTGTAGTCTTCATCCATTCATTGGAATACTTCTGCAGATGGTTTGTTTCGCCCTGCGGCTCTACCACTGCTGTAAAACACAGACTGCCAGTGATTAGTAGCTACTTCATCAGTATCAACCTTTTTGAATCTGACAGAGGTCTCCACAACTGATGATGCACCTTCTATCAAATTTCTCATTTTGCTGTTGGGTGCCCCAATTGAGTCTCATTGTCATCTGCTGCTGCGCCATCTGACTAAAGCTGTGCCTTATTACTGTTGTTGCTGCATTAAATATATTGTCTTTGTACTGTTTGCAATTGAGTATATGTCAAAAAGGATTAGCAAGTTATCACTGTTTTATTTATGTTTTCTGCAGCATCCCAACTTTTTTGGAATCAGGGCTATATAAACATTCATCACCACATCCTTGGTGACGGCGCAGCATGAAAAGGTGAGGGCCACGTATGGTGTGCGACTTTGTCGTTGTTCCCTGTGTCACTTTGACGAAGTCTATCCTTTTGACAGCAGTATAAATCTAACTCAAGCAGCAGTAACAACAAAAAAACAGTGGGTCCAGCCAACAGGCGTACTGCCAAATGTCTGAAAAACATGTCCTGAAAGATACGCTGAGAAATTCCAGTGAAGTAAGGGCAGGACGCAGGTGACTGATCACAAAGCTCACAAACAACACAAGTCCAGCCAAGAGTTTTCATACTCATAGAAGTGTGAGAAATGAACGATTCCAACCTAGGCAAGTAAGAACTGTCATTCACTTAATGGCGCACGGAGGAAAAGATGTAAAACTCAGGGCTTATCAAACTGCAGCCACCACTCAAAGAAAGAATTTTCTTTCCTCTGAAGGACCAGTCTCCTTGACTTGATCTCTGAATCACTGAATGCATTTTCAGCTTTTAGGAGAGTTTTGCAGCCATCAAAGGAAGGGTGTTATTATTCTGGCACGTTGACCATTTCCTTTTCTGACCTTTTAGAACAATACATGAACAGAACATGGTCGTGTCTCTTGTCAAAAATGTTCAAGCTGCACTGTAGTTTATGCTAATAAATGTTTTATAATGAGGTCTGTTGATTGTCCACGTTGATGTTGGCATTGGCACAGGCTTCATACATTATGACTGCAAACTGGGCTGTAGGAAACTATTCACTTAAAAGCCAACAATATTGAAAAATGATCTTAATTAATTCAAGAATACAATTTGTGTCTGCTTCATTGTTCAAATTCTAAATGCACCGAGCCACTCACAGTCCCGACTCACCAGTCAATCAGTGCAAGGTATTCAAAAATATGTTAATACAGCCTTTGAATAATAATGATAAGAAAATAATAAAATCATGGCCAAATCATTACTGCACATTTATTATTACTATTTATTACATTTTTTATTTATATACAAACATGCACACACACAGAGTACATACATAGATACACACACAATTTAACACCTTATTTACCTTATGCAACAGTCAACTGAGGTTAATTAAATAGAACAGAGTGCCACCCCTGTGCCCACAGTGAATAATAATTAAACACTGTGAGGTGTTATTAGAGTCATTGTCCTCTAAAGAGGAAGCACAGTGGAGCAAATGTAATTAAACTGCAATTAGACTGAAAAGTTCACGATTTTATATCACATCAATATGGCTCTGCACCCAAAGGAGCAGAAGTTGCGACAAAAAAAAAATGCCACCGATTATACATTTTCTCCGAAACTCTAAACACTCACAAAACTCTTCCAACAAGAGTGAGTTTCTCATTTGAAAAACAGTCTCATTATAACATCATGATGCCTCTCTCTCAGGTGTGGAGCAGCCATATCTGGAAAAATGTTTATTGATGAGGGAAATTTAATAGGCCTGGTAAATCTGCTAACTTACTTGTAAACACGTAGGGTGGCTAAATTTGGCTGCCTGCTAGTGCTGGGCAGAAACTGCAGAGAATTTCTAGAGGTTTTTGGCTGAAAACAAGGTTGGTGAGAACATTAAGATTGAACCAAGACAGTCTAGTTGCACATAGGGATGTCAGAAGTCAACCCTGCAAAGACTGAGTGTCTGTCTAGCAGCTATCCAGTTTAGTTAGCTATCCAGACATCCATACTAATGCTAAAACTACCAGCTAACAGCCGCTGCATCAGACAGTGGATAGCATCACTTGCAGTTATGGTGCCATCAAAACTAAAACTATGAACTTTAAACACAACATTCTTTGGTTGTAAATTCAATTTGGAGGAGAAGTGAAATGGTTAAGGATGCCCTGGGTCAGTAAATTTGGCTGGTAGTGTTTGTGCATCCTGCTCCGGTTGGTCCACATGAGCAGGTGTTTTTGGCAGTTGGGCTAAATACTGTGCGTGACTCACCCCAATCATGGCGTTAGGATAGGCTTAATATCTTAAAAACCAATAAGACTGAGGTCTGTAGAGAGGCTGATGCAACATCTGCTGCTAAAAATGTATTCAGTATACGTGTCCTACGGCAAAATGAGGTCTGCAAGGTGTGCAGAAGTGTGAAAAGGCCATGTGTCATTTTTTTAATGATTATCGATTACAAAACAATAAGCTGAAAGATGCTGAAAGGCCCCGTGGATCGGCGGAGAACACAGAGTTCGGGGATAATTCTCTGTGGGTTTATCAGAGGTGACAACTCTCATATTACATATTATCATTTCATCCACTGGCAATACAAAAATATTGCAATATCAGTGTACCTTGTTGTTCTGCAAGGTTGACCTTAGTCTAGTTGCATCAACAACTGATTCAGAAAGATTTGAAGCAGCAAGTCCTGAAACTGTTAGGACTTTATATAGATAAAGTGTGTGGTGGTTAGATGTTCAGTGAGTGGCCATACCTCACTCAGCAAGAATAATGAATGACGGGACGCTGGTTTATTTCTATGCAGTTTGTGCAGCTTTTACAGCACACTTCTATATAATAACACACTAAGCACAGCTAATTCTCCTCTGAACCTCCACGATACAGCAAGCCATGAGATTTGTGGCACAATTTTAAAGCTAATGACTTTTACAAATGAATTAGCATTCAGCAAATACACTGTTTGTAAAGGGTTTAGAATTGCTTGGCTCCATAGAGAAATATGGGCATGAAAATCCTCACAGCCTCCTTTTAAATCACATTTGTGAACTCGAGAGAGTGGGCTGAATCAATTAATTGGCAATTATACTGCCAGTGGCTGTGCATTCAATTCAGCATAAAACTGATCTGGACTCGATGTTTTGCTGGATGTGTGGTGCTGTTGTGGGTTTTCTGTAAAACTGAATGTGAGGCCTTGCAGCCAGTTTCACTCTAGAATATTACACAATCACAGCTGAGATCCTGCAAGGACTTGCAAGAAAAGACTGTTGCATAATAGCGGCAGAGAGGAGCGGAGGGGGGTGGGGGGATGGGGGCGTGAGTCAAGGCTGCAATTACAACTCAGCAGCAGTGCTTCATATATGTTACTATAAAAAATATTTTTCCTCACACATCGCCCTGTAATTTAGAAAGACAGAGGAAGGTGTGCGAAAACATGCAGCGAGAGGAAAAAGCGGCTTTCAATCGCTCTTTAGAAATTTAACCCGTAGAAGTTGCTGTTAATTGGCAGGTATGCCTGAGTACGTTTCTTGAAACATTTCTGTTTTCCTTTTGAATAAATGATTAGGACGGAAAAAGCTCTCGTAATAGGATAGAGGCATAAAGGCCAGCACCTGCAAGAATCCATTACCACTCAAAGCAGGGTCTGCAGTACAGAAGAGCAATGACCTGTGTGTCTGAGCTGGCCATTTCCTGAGGTCAGCTCACGTCCACATCGTAAGCCGCTAACGTCTTCACGTGGCTTTAACAGGCATAAGGAAGGGGCTCATTACTCGAAAAAAATAAAAATAAAAAAATAACTTGCTTGTTGACATTTAAACAAATCTCTGACCATACGTCAGCACATACAGAATTTATTTAGCCCTATTTTCTCCTCTGAGACTATTTCAGGTTATTCAGTAACGATGGAACAGAGATGATCAGAGTTGTTTTCAGAGAGGATAACCCGTGCGTTTACGTTTTGTAGAGGAAGAGAGATGTATGACAGGGGCTCTACGCCACCTGTTGCAAATTTCATTCAGGAAACCAGTAAAAGACAATGCTTGTTTTTTTTTTTACAGTGACAAGAGGGGTGGTACTGCTATATATTTCACTGACTGTTCACTAGACCTGTGAAGATGAAAGGGATATTACCTTGCTGCAACATAAATCTCCCAGTCAGGATGAGATGAGCCTTTTATAATGATGACCAAAGGCAGAATGGATTACTTTCCAACAACCTCAGCAATAAAACTCTTAATAACAAACAGGTTTGGACGCAATATCTGTCTTTTTTTTTAACAGCCTGTTATGAACTACGAACAACACATTGCTGTGGATTTCACACCGCCGGGACTGCGTTGTCTGAGGGATACTTCTTCAAATAAAGGGTCAGCGAGCATGAAACAGGCTTTTATAGGACTATGACTCACAGAAAAGATGGATGGGAAAAGCCAAGTAAACAATGCGGTGTGGTCTGGGTTTTTGTTTTTTCTTTCTGTAAAGCCTGTTCATCAAAATGTTCTCACTCTGTACAATCCAAGTATTCAAGTCCAGTTTTCCCACAGAGGCCCAGATGCAAAACCAAATAATAATCTTTCGGGAATCTGAACTTCATGGTGGTGATATTTTGGGGATTCAAGAGGGTCAGTGACTCCACTGAGACAGGGGTGAGTGGAATGTCAAATACAGGGGGGATGAAGAGGAGAAACACTACTGAGTCAAAGTTGTAACATGCTATCATAGATTTATACATCCTGTACTGTCACTCCACAGATTCACCATTACTATTACTGTGGAGTTCATATGTAGGCCGGGGTCATACAGCTTCAGGTCACCCGCATAGTTTCTTTCTAGATCTGTCACAACAGTGTGTAGTGTTCAGTAATCACACAATCATCTATGTATACTACCGATATTCTCCTTTCTACTGAATAGATGGAAATGCACTCTCACAGCTGAATCATCCAAACCACTGGCCAAACCACTGATCCTGATCAGCATGTCAAATCAGAATCACATCCTCCTTTAGAGGCATACCTCTCAACAGTATGTCTATATTCTACAATAACCACTGCATGCATATTTGATCAGATTAGAAGCCCTCATAGCGCAGCACAACAACATGCTGACAAACCCATTTCTCAGTGTGCCACTAAAGCTGTAAGTGGCTGGAGCACGTGTGTGTCTGTCTGCCATTGCCTGGTTCCTTTGTTTCAATTTAAGTTTGCTCTTGTGCACGCGAGACAACGGCTTCTTTTAACCCTCTGGCCACCCTCAGTGACTGCATCATGTTAGACTCTGCTAGTAGTCAACTACGTAATGATAACAGAGTGTGTGTGTGTGTGTGTGTGTGTGTGGAAGGGAGGAGAGGGTGCACAAGAGAGTGATGAGATGAGAAACAGTGATAGAGTTACACACTGCCTATCTACCAGTGAAAGCGCTCTACTCTCAACAACAGATCGGAGGTCAAAGGTCAACATCTGTCCCTGAGGGAAGGCATCTGCTTGTACAGTGATGAGGGTGAGCTGCAGGAAGCCTGGCATCCATCCTGGTTGGTTATAGTCTCCTCAAATCAAGGATCACATCTTTTCTTGACACCAACAGCACTTTAGATGTCTCTGCTCTCATGGTCTGGGATGCACATAAAGGAAAACTGATCAATTTAAGCGTCAGAGAGCAAAGCAACTCGTAACAAGCAGCTGTATGGACGATGGAGAGTTCACCTCAGATCCCATTAAAATGAGTATACATTTACAGACTTAAGGCTGTCAACGACTATTCAAAAATGTCTTTCTGTACTTAGAGGTTAGACACCACATGTGCTCAATCCTACTGCACTTTCCTGAACAATCCCACACTAACCCTGTTGACACATTTCTTTCATGTGACCTACTATCTCAAGGTGCACTGTCAACACTGTGCAGAAAGATTTCCATGCTGACATGCCCACCCCTGGACAGGATTACACCAGCCTTGGAACATGACTTGGGGCATACATTATCTGCTGACCAATGGAACTGCACAAGACACTGCAAGTAAACTGCATCTACCCTGATTCACCCCACCTGCGACCAGCAGAAGGGTAATATCAACAGCACCAGCTGGCAAAATGCTGCTAGAATGGAGAAGCCTGCTTTTTTCTACCTCTGTCTGATACTGAGGATCCATTGGTTCAAATATTAATAGGAACTTTGAGCTTGAAGTCTGCCAGTGTTATTATAAGCTGCATATGTGCCGTGAGAGAGCTTGCCAGGCGCAGCAGCAGTGACTAAGAAGGTTTGGGTTTGGGGTTTGATTACTTTTGACAGATGTTATGTTTAGTGTTCAGTTTTTACAATGAATCCGCACTTTTTGGCAAACCATCCAAACAGAGGCATGCTATGCCGATTGGCAAACTCTTAGCGGACAAAGTCTTGCACAGCACAACATCATCTCTGTTGGCCACATTCACATAATCATCACGACCAGCACCACTCCTCCTAGAGAACAATGCCAGTCTGGTTTGAGCTCAACGCTGTGAATAAATGAGGACAGTTGTATGTGCGACCAGGCTGGAGGAAAAGTCAGAGTTTCGTCAGCACGGTGACCAGCCAGCCGTGAACGTCTGACTGAACTACAGCAGCTCCACCACCCAGTGAAGCAATGTTTGCCTGTAGGCTCCAGCTGCCCGTCTGACACATCAGGGATGCTGCTTTCTTAGCTTCCTGCTCTCTTAGCATAAGATAACTGCTCTCAGAGTTTGGTCGATTAACCGAATGAAATGTAAGACTACGACATTTTCCATCTCTTCCTTGTAAACACACTCTGATGTTGTTTTGCAAGAGGGGCGTGAGTGTACAGACAAATATATGGCTGTTATTCTGCACCACTTTTTTTTACATTCACTGGATGTGGTTCTGAGGGAATATTAGACTCCAGCGGAAAAACAATACTCCCTGCTGCTTTGTTAATTCACGCATATATTTGTTTTGCTGTGTTATGCATGGGCACCTCCCGTCGCTCCCTGGGGTGTGCTAGTGATGTAGCCTTGGGTCTGAAGCATAAGCTTAATGCTCCTCAATGGAGATACACAACGTCTGCCACCTGGGGTTTGCTATCTAATAATCCTCCACTTGGATCTGG
This sequence comes from Chaetodon auriga, assembly GCF_051107435.1. Lineage (NCBI taxonomy): Eukaryota > Metazoa > Chordata > Actinopteri > Chaetodontiformes > Chaetodontidae > Chaetodon > Chaetodon auriga. The sequence continues at coordinate 8,606,184 of NC_135081.1, forward strand.
AGCCAAAATATTGAACTCTGCCATCTGCTGTGATCACTATGAGGAGCTGAAACATTGCACGCTGTGACGCCACTGCGGACAACAGGATTTGCTGTCAGTGCAGCACCCTGAGTTGACTGGCAGCACCACGCCTTGGGCCAAACTAACAAAACTATTGGTTTGCTAGCAGGTAATGTGACTCAACCTGTCTGCCAAGAACAGGCGCAGACAAGAGGGGAAGTGAGAAAAGAGAGGAAGTTTGTGAGTCTGTGAGGACGGAAGTTGAGTAACCTCAACGCATCACCTGCAAAATACACAAAAAGCATGCAGCCACACACACACGCTTACTGAGCAGGATGGAACATTTCACTTAGTGTGGAAAATTCGAACAAAACACCTAACTTTTTATTTAGCTGGAGAAAAACGACACTGAAGGCCTGCTAGGATAAGCTTGTCCTGTTCACAAACACAAAGGAATGGCAAGTGACGCAAAGTGGCATTTTTCTCTCTTGGCTGAGCTGGGGCAAATCCTTTGAAATTCAAAGGAATGCAATGGAATGCCTTCATGCGGCCGTGCTTGTGCAGGTAGTCACAGGCAAACAGAAACTTCTCGTGAAGCTATGTGAAGGGCAAGCTACAACTGCTGGCATCCCGTGAGGTATACATCAATACAAGCTTTCTGTCTAGTTAGTAATCCTTGACGTTCCATAAAATCCTTTAGGTCATACCATAGACATTTCTGTCAATGCAGCTCAGCTCCGTATCAAAAATGATTCGTATAATCGAGGTATCTGACAATGTTTTACAGCGACAGCATGATATTCAAGTTACGCGGTGCAACTGATATACAGCATACGAGCTGTTCTGTCCTGTCCTTATCAACTAAAAGGAAATGAAAAAGGTGAGGATTAAGGCTGCATGTAGTTTGGAGCAAACAGAGCCAGAGGTTACCTTGTTGAGTGCTCTCTGGCTCGAGGACATTCAGAGCTGCAGGCTTTAGTAAATCAGCGCAGTTCAGACATAAGCAGCCACTCATGTGTAAGTGCTTTATTTATAGACAGCACATAGCTGCAACAGTAAGTGAGCATGTCACTGATTTTAGATGCTTTTTTATTTCCAAATGAAACTAACAGACTATGAGTAAAAATGACAGCCCATAACTCGCCATATGGTCGTATGCTGCTGTAATCAGTTGTGCTCCTTAACAGGCTAACAGTGCAATGGTGAACAGTTGTTCTGTCCGTTTGGGCCGACAGAACCTGTATGGTTTCTGTTAAAGGCCTTCACTGTTTTCGTGTAAAGTTGAGTAACAAGTGGAGATAGCTACAAACCAGTCCTTTCCAATGATGCAGAGTGATGGAATACATTTCCTCCAGGCTTTAGCAAGTATGTTGTAGTATCCTGAAAGCACACTTGACCAAAACACTCATCAACGCCAGCACAAACTACAATACATTTAAGCCAAAAGCCAGGATAAACAACCCACTTTTCTAAAGACTGCATCAAACATTAAAGACATCTTGTACCTTTGACTAGTGTTAAAAACAGTAATAGCAAAGATGATTATGCGTCTGCAATTGAAGAGATAAATTTGATGCAGTTGTCTGCGAAGTCAAATTCAGGAGCACTTACCATTTCAATCTTACATGGCAACAGTTTTGTGTCTATGTACAGCGTCTACATGGTCACATTTAAGAGTGATGACTGTGTGCCATGACATTAAGCACAGGAAGTGCTTCTCATACATAATACATTTGAACAAACAGTTAACCAAACAACAAACAGTTAACCAAAGCACTACTACAGTGCTAACGCTGACATGTTCCCTTTACAAATAATACGTGTGTGTGTATATATGTATATATGTATATGCAGCCCTGTAGTACAGACGTAATACTCAATTGAAAATCTTCTCATTTTAAGGTGACAGGCTTTGGTGCATATTGCTTTACCTCGTGCAACATGAGTTATAGTTTGAGAAGAATTATTCTGACCTTCTAATAAATTCGGCACATAAATAATCCACCGATCAACGCGCCGATTGGATAAATTTAAGATAAACAGCTGCTTTCCCCGTTGGTCACACGGTCCACTGCTACTCAAACACGCCAAGGTTTCCCCTAGCAAACCGTGTGAAGCAATTACAAAACTCTGAATATTATACGGTTAAAGTCCTGCTTGGCGTGCTATATGTATGCCGAATTGAAGACAAGCGTGTAATGATTGACACCAGGCCTTCAGCCTTTCTCCACACTGTGTGTTATATTACCACTGAGCAAAGAAGCGTTAAATTGCTAGATGTGAACGGTGATTGGATCAACGAGACAGAGAGCAGCAGGGAGGGTGGTGGTGGTAGTGGTGGTGGGGGGGCGACACCGTCAAAGCACATGACAAAAGCAGTGACACTGTCTGGTGGCACTGATGCTTATTAAACAACACTTACTACGTACGTTTAGGTAGAGTTAGATCGACTCTTACGAGCACGAAAATGACATTCCGAGCATATTTCCCCTGCAGGTTTCGAATCGGCTGTTCCGCACTGTAAACAAGTCGACGTGGATAACATGTTTACTACCGTTACACCACGTATCTCTGCGGTCGACAGGAAGAAAAGCAATAAGGCAATAGAAACATGTGTGGAACTGTCTTTACACTGGCTTTCTAGCCTTGTTTTTTGAGGACTGAACCAGTTCGACTGTGCACATACCCTTCTCCGATTAGTCTGTGTCAAAGGCATCCACAGCTGAGTCTTGTACTGGATGTAACCAACTGTCAGTCTTCTTTCAGCTGTGGTCGACGGTGGTCGTCAACAACATCAACAATGACGCCTTTTTCCCCTTTATGGTTCGCCGTCGCTGTAACCACCACAGTGTCTCCGTAAAAAGGAAAAGAAAAAGAAAAAAAAAATAACGTGTCTCGGTGCTTCCTGATTTAGGTACAGTGGTGGTGATGATGTTGTTTGTAAGGGGTGGGGCGGAATGCAGCTTTTGGTCCGCCAAGAAATGTGTGCTAAAAAGCGCGTTGGAGCACGTCTGAGCATGATTAGCTGCTCGCGCTTCAGAGCAGGGAGGCTTAAAAAAAGGCGCGAAGCAAGAGTCGTGATTTTGAAATAAGACTCAAACGCCTACAGGGTTTGCTCACTCATACTCTGCGTTACGGTGGGAGTTTCAGTGCCTTGCTCAAGGGCACTGTCGCTGAGGGTGGGGTGGGTGGCATTCACTGCAAACATTTACTGCCACTCACTTGCATATTTCCATTTGACACTACGTTATAGCCACACTTCATTCACATACCAATACATATTACCACTGTCCGTACTGTATATAATGATATGAACATCCCCGCATCATATAAATAAAAACACAAACTGGCATATCCATTCAGCACTTAGTTCATTTATGCATTACTTGAAGGATATGTCCACATGTTATGCTTCAGTTGACATTTAGAGAGAGGCTACTGTCAGGTGAGATAATTGGTACGAGATGGTGGTTATGAAAAAGGATGGAGAGTGTAATGTAAATATGTGTAAATACAGACATTGGCAGAGCCCGTGTCTGCGCCTCCTGGGTGCGCTTATGCTTGGCAGATTTGTCGTGCTGGCTCACATTAATTTTCCCTCGTGTGACACACTCAAATCTGTTCGGCATGTTTTACAAAAAGCATGACTTTGACCAACATTGGTCTTTATTAAATACGGGCAAGCCTCCTCCCATCTGGTGACATACTTTTAGCCTTTTTGGCAGGTGCTTCATCCCTCTCACGTTCATCCTTGTTCTTTGTTTTAATGGAGGGTACCATTTGAGTGTATGTTCGACAGATATGCTACTACTGTACATCTAATCTTTCAGATGTTCATATTTCTAACCACTGTCTGTACCTATGTGACTTAAGGTGATACACTGTATATCCAGCTGTTTAAATCCTGTATGATGTCTTCAGGTAGCATTATTCATGTCATGTCTGTAACTCTGTGTCCTTTTAAAGAAGATCAACTTCTTCAAATTCACTGGATTCACGTTAAGCAAGCACTGAAATGTTGTGGTTATCCAGAGTGGGCATGCCACAAAACACACACAGAACACAAGGAGATATCTAGACATCCCATATGTAGCTGGAGTGTCTGAAAAGTTCGTTTTCTCCAGGCCAACATCCCTGTGTGTTTTAAATCTAGGAACACTCTAAGATAGCATGTGGTCCATCCAAAGGACCGGATTCCCAAAGGAAACTGTATATGTAGTGAAGTGCAGCAAGGAGTGTAAGGACCTATAGTGTATATAGGAGAAACTAAACAACCGATCAGTCGATGCATGTCTAAACACAGGTGAGCAAACAACTCAGGACAGCACATTTTTCACACATTTACAACAAAAGATCCAGCGTTTTAATGATCATGAGGAAAATATCCTACATGGAGAAGATAGGTGGCGTGAAAGAGGAGTTAGGGAGGCCATGTATGTCAAAGTGGTGCAGCCCTGAGCAAACACATGAGGGGGTTTGAGGCACCTCCTGTCCTCTGCTTACAATCCTGTGCTAAGGACTACACCCATGCACTTTATGGACGAACCAGCTTGCTCCACCTCACAAGAAGGAGGAGAAGCACTACCATAAACTGCTGGGAAAGCCACCTCCTCTGGCAAGCGCACCTCAGACACATTTCAGTAGTCATGTGTCATGTGAGTTACTTCCTGTCACTTTACAACAGATTGTGGTGTTTGAATTGAAAAGCAAAACATCTTGGTGGTTGTTCTTTTAATTGTTCAGTGAGTTTAATAAACCTTATTCAACAGATTACAACCTAGATGTCTCTGGAAAGGAATCAACATTACACATACTTAACCTGCACGGTATATGTACATTTATACCTGCAACTGCCTCTGAAAGTCTGCCTCCTCCCTATCTGCTGCACATGTTGTACATATCCTAATGTAATCATTTCACTATGTTGATGCTGTATCTTAGAATATTCACATATAACCTCACTGCTTTTTATATATTTCTATACATATATAATAGTATTCCAGTAAAATAATAATAATAATAAAAAAAACCTCTCCAAAGCATGGCCCAGAGGCAAAAATTAACATTTTTTATAGTTTTTTTAAGTGGATGAAATTAAATATTCCTTGGCTACTGGTGATATCATCAAACACTGCACAATGTGTTCTGAGTAGGAATGCACTTTGTGCACGCAGAGGTATAATCTAGGTTCAAAGATTCAAAGTTTAGAGCGGTTCCCAAAGAAAAGAATGACTTCCTGTTATTGTCTCAGTATCTTTTGTGCACTTCACATATTCAATGGGCCTTTTAATGATTTGCTCATTTTTCTTTTCAATGTCCCACAGTGATATTAACATAAATGATTTCCTCCCCTTCTTCCCCAACTGAATTCCACTAGCAGCTATCTCGCAGCGTCTGTGAGCCATGGAATCAAATTTACTGCTGCTGTTTGCTGATGAAAGAATACTCAGACGTCTCAGAGCACCAAAGTAAAGCTGCGAAAACTTCCATGACTTTCAAAGCTGAGACTAAGTGAGAGCAGACCTCACAGATGAAACTCCAGGTGACCTTAAATTCCCTTCAAAATAATTCTTTTTAAATACTAACTTCATAGAGATTTGCATAGTGTAGTCCAAAACTCAAATCCCTCAGCCCAACCAGCTGCTAACATGACAGGAGAATGTCTGTTCATGTATTTCTTCAAACTAAATCTAAGCAAAACTATGGTTCTTCTTATTGGCCATACAACTAATGGGAGTCAGTAGTTTTAGATTTTATAATTTCATTTTACTTTGCTGTTGTGTTTCAGGCTTTGATCAGTCTGCCTCCTCCTCTCAGATGGGTTATATTAGGATGTTGCCAGAACTCCAAAGGCATTTCAATAGTGTCCTGCTTTATTCTCTTCAAATTTCAATTTTGGCTTTCATTTCGTGTTGGAGTCCAATTTTAATTAAAGCACAACAATGAGCTGTTTCATCTTTTCTCCCTTTTAACTATGGAACAAAAGAGAGGCAAAAAGCCATGTTCTATTGGGGTGCTATTTTACATGTCAAGCAAGTGCTCAAAAGCTGTGATATAGAGACGCAGCCTCAGTGCAGAGTGCTAAATTTCTCCAGTGAGATTTTTTGGAGTCATAGTTTGTCACATGACAATTTATCGAGCCGTTGCAATCCTGCTTAAAGATGATCAGATTTGATGCTGTAATAAGATGATGCAGCAATGACCAGAGAAATCAAATCGCCTCTGATAATGTATCCGGGATGACCGGGTCCAATCCATCCTGACTGAGAGCTCCAGATAGCGTTTCTGACTGCAGGGATGGGCAGCGGGTGGTGAGGGGTTTTGGTGGGGGTAGGGGGGGATGTGGTGCTGGCAGAATCAAGGGAGATCAGCCCAAGGCAGAGAAAATGACTCAACATCGTCAGTCATGTAATAATAACCCATTAGCTTAGAGCCTGGACCGATTCGGACAGAGATACAGTAACTTGTTGTCATGGAAATAGCCAGGCCTCAATTGGAGTAATGGGTCTAAAACAGCATGGATTATCCATCACAGTAACTCAGGGGAAGAGGGAGTTGTTTCCCTATGTATCTGTGTTCAGAGAAAAGTGTTCTTATTGCCTTGCAAGATGTATGCGCTCATATTTCCTCGACTCAAAACTACAAATCATGCTATTGATTGAAAGCGAAACTCCACAGGGATCACAGGGTGTTGCAGACAAGGACAGATGGTGAATTACGGGTCTGAAGCGGACACATCCTCATGATTTCATGTTTTTATGTGTCGCTAGATGTTTTGCTTGATTACTCGCTGGAAATAAATCCAGGTGTCTTGCTCTCCTCTGTATTTGTTTGGAATGTCATTAGCCTGATTGAAAGTGCTCATGCATGCAGCAGCAAGATGGGTTTCCTCTCATTCTTAACTAAAAGGTTCATTTTGATCTAGATTGAAGATCTCCCAGTTATATGTGTACAGTGTGCCAACTCATGCTGTTTTCTGGTTTGCTTGTATGAACAGAGGCACAAATGGGCCTGTAGATGTCCACAAGAAAAGGGCTTACTGGTTGACGTTAATCAGCATTCTACAAAGCTCACTTGTATTAGCTCTACTGAGCAAAGAAATACAACAATTCTAATATTTTATGTATAATCAGCACTGAAAGGAGTGAATAAACTGTCACTGTTCATTAAGCAAAGATTCCTTCAAACATCTGGATTAACCTCGTCACCTTCATAAATAGATTCCAAAATGTTGTTATGCAATTACTGATCTCATACAGGAGCTTTCACCTCTCCCCTAATTAATACAGTATCCTCAGGCTTCTGCAGTAAATAACTGGAATGGCTGTTTGTGATTGTTAACTGTGTATTGAAGTGATGTGGTGTTGGATCCACAGATGCTAACATCATAGCAAGGTCACAATAAACTGGGTGAGACAACATATGGCCAATGATGCATTGAAAGAAAATTAAAAAGGATTTTATGGCAAGCAGCTCTTCCAATAGCTTAGAAATACCCATCTGCCTGCTATAAAGGGAAGCATGTATGGCCAGAACCAGTTTCCCACAAGCATCTTTCCAAAAACTGAACCCAAGGTCTTCCAATCGTTTCGACTAGACAGTCTGAACCACTTCTGATGCCAAAGGGTCACAATGACCCATTTTGAGTTAGTCATCAGAGGATTTACATGCACAGTATGTACTTTCTGCCACTAGAGGGCTCTCAATCAAAACAATTAAAAACAAAAGACGTAGGCTGCATCCGGAACCACATACTGCATCCTACAGAGGAACGCAGTATGCAGTATGTACGGAAATTAAAAATATCTTTCAGCTGTGGGCCTGGCTGTCCTCTGCCATTGTCGCTGAAGTCTGCAGTGGTCTGTGTGACCGTGGGGTACGAGGTAATGGCTTACAGTTTTCTGGGTGTATATATTTCGTAAGAACTAATCTACATAAGAGCTAGTTTGTGAGGTGCAACCTGTTTTAATTTAGCGATACCTAAATCTCCACTTAGCAAACACTTATATTAAAAACAGGCTAACTTTGAAATCAACACCTGCCAATGGTAGCTTGTTGGCCTCTCTCTGTACCAGACACACCAGCATACCTGAGAAATGCATTGTGGTTATGTAAGTGTATTGATGAAAATTATAAAATGCAAAACAAGCTTACCAAACCATTAAAATATAACTGAGGAACTGCTCAGATGTTTCTGTACGAAACAAACTTGATAAAACACAGGCAGCGGCGACACTGGCCAAGTGTGAAGTGGTGACAGGAAGCGTAAAATTGGCAAATTAAGGCAGCGACCTCAGTATTCATCCATGAGATTTCAGTACCTCAGTACATCTCTCACTTTACTAACACTGACACAAATTCATTCTGAATGTTCAGAGTTGCTGAAAATATGGTTTAAACAAAGCACTTCAAGCCAAAGGGCATTTTAGGGCATTTATGAACAGTTGCACCTTATCTCTACACATTTGACTAATGACCTCCAAGAAACGTGATGGATATTAAACGTTGCCTGGTTTCACCTTTTTAGGTTTAATCACGAAGAGAGGGGAAAAGCTGAGATAACATCTCACACAGAGAAGAAAGCCACGACCACTGCCAGGCATAGTAATAAATACAAATCATTCACACAGAGACTCTCATCTCGCACAGGGTTTCACTGATGAGGTTTAGAGCTACGGCTGTATGGTTTGGCTGTATAGGATGTGTCGAGCTGATACTGAGAACAGCCACAAACGTTTAACCAAATATATCAGGATTTTGCTTTTCTGGAGAAAAGTAAATGTTAATTTTTCTGTGTTTCTTCTGCCTGAAGTTGTGATGTGACCACTTTCTCTGCAGCATGCCTGATTCAGTTCAGGGATACTTGTGAAACAGAGACAGCATTTCTAATTTGTAAAATAGCAGCCTCTGCTGAAAGAACCCCATGCAAACTGCTGCAGGAAAGCAAACTGAAAACTACATTTACAGCTATGGGTTTGTGGGGAACTGACAGTGCGGGCACATTCCCAGTGTGATTATGCATCCCCAAATGTTGGAGCTGTATATGCATATGTTTGAATCCACAGAGATTAACCTGTGTTACCTTGCTAAATCAAGTTGGCTGGTACAGTGCTCTCATTATTCCCACTGATGACCACCCACCAAACACACAGAGAGGAAATTAGGGCCAGAGACAGCGGCAGCAACGATCACTGAGCAGGGCTGAAACACTGAAATACACATCAAGCTGTCAACAATAGATTCCCACAACAGCTGGATTTAAAGAAGTCTTAATAAATGTGTCTCTTCAATATAAAATAGCCCCACCTAGTGGAAGATATCCATAAAATATCCTTAAAAATGTAAATAAATAAATAAACAGCCTACTGTTCTTATTCTTATTCTTACTATTGAGAAAAGTGGCCTTTGATTGGGTGTTGCACACATTAGAAAATATGATATTAGAGATACAATACCATTTTCAAGGGAGGGGTCCTACTCAACATGTGGAAACAGCTGTATAATGTCTTCTGTTGCTCTGGATGGAGTTTGAGTCTGAGAAAATAACTCGGTGTTGGCTTGAGGGTGACATATTTCTAATATAGAGCTTGCATTACACACTTCAGCATGGAGTTTGAAGGATGTCAGTATGTATCAGGCAAGTGTTGTCTAACAAAAGATTAGCTTGAGATGCATTATGGGAAATGTAGGATTCAACATTTTTGGAGCTTGACACATATTAGGGCCTAGATTTTGAAAATTCTTTGTCTTTTGTAAGCCTCCTGACTTTGTTGAATTCCAATAGTTAATCACTGGAAGACTTAAAGGTTTAAAGGAATGGTTGGAAATTTGGGAAAATATGCTTATTTACTTTCTGGCACACTGTAAAACAGTGAAAAGTCACACTTTTTGCAGGAATTAAACAAGTGATCCATACAAAATGAGATATATTTTAATTAGCGGGCTTCAGTGGTGCTCGTTGGATACTGTTTCACCCTGTCTCCTGCTAAGCTAAGTTAACTGGCTGCTGGCTAAAGCTTCATATTCAGTGCACAGATATGAGAATAATATCAATGTTCTCTTCTAACCCTTGGCAAGTTAGCAAATGAGTATAAAATGTGGCGCTGTTCCTTTATGGTGAAAGATGAGTGAAATTACGTTTTCAAACCAATAGCACGTCAGAGAATTGGAAAGACATATTCTGAGAGGACAAGTAGAAATGCTTGTATACTACAACAAATAGGATGTGCAAAATGTCACTAGTATGCATAAAATATTCTATTATATTACAATAGAATAACCCTTTATCTATATGTTTTGTATTGGTTTTTTGTGTGTCTGACCTTTAAATAACAATAATATTGACCATTTAGAGGTTACATTCAATTTAATCATGTCCAAATGGATGGATGGCTGCTTGCTGACTGGCTTTTTGTCAGCACTGTTTGTTTGCAGGGAGCTGTGCTTGTGGGCTCTGAAAGTCTGACAGGAGCAGAAACCACTGAATTATTCCGTCCTGACCCATTCTTCTGTGTCGCCACTGCTACCTACAGAGTTGGAAGAACCTGCCCCCATTACATTTCTTCTAACACAGCTGAGTCTAATGGAACACAAACCAATACAAAGGATGTTAGTCGAGGAGGAAGGCAAACAATGAACAGTAACAAGAAGCGTGCCTTCTGAAATGGAGGCAATCACCGTCCACCAGGAAATGCAATTCAACCGGCACGTCTCCCTGCTGCAAGAAGAATCTGTCAGCACTGTGACATATGTTATAAGAAGGCAGTAAACCAAAATGACTTGTACAACACAGCATATCTATTTCACAAAAGCTTTGTGTCTCATCAGAATCAGAATCAGAATCAGAATCAGAAAATGGTTTATTGCCAGCTAGGGTTTCACATATGAGGAATAGGCTTTGGTATTTTGGTGCATAATGTTCACAAACATAGTAGAGAAGAAAAAAACAAGTTCTGATGATTTTCTAAGGAGGATGAGAAAGGGATGGTGGTGGTGTGACAGCCAGGTGAGATGACTGCCAAGCAGCAGAGCACTGTCTGAGCCGTGCTGCTTGGGACTAAACTAGATATTTTTAACGCTATGTTGAGATGTTTTCCAGCTGTGAAAATATGATCTTTTCCTGACCATAACCAGGTGTTCTTTGTGCCTTAACCTCACCAAACCCTAACCACAGCATTGTCACAACAGGAAAAACAGAAAACGGAAATATAAAGGAACATAAAAGTTTGAATGTAAACAAACTTCAAGTTTCAACATTTCTGTGGTTTACAGAAACGTACAATACGAAAGGGGTCGCTCGTTATTATGAACCTTGAGAATTATTTCCTGAATCTGCAGTTTCCTTCAGCTTTCCAGAGCTTTCCAGTGAGTTTCAGCTATTGTTGTTTAGTTGTCCTGCCCACAATTTTACTGTTCTGGTTCCGTCTCACTTCTCTCATGGTGTCATTTCAAGCTGTTGCTGTCAGCTGTAAAAGCTCACTGTACACTGCTCAACACCAAAAGGGTATAAGTGATGAACTGATGAACATAGTGGAGCATTTTCAAGCAACAGAGTCCCTCAAAAGTCGGTGGAGACCAAAAACAGAGCCAAAAGAAGCTCTACTGGACTTACATTCACAACATGGCCAGAAACATGAGTCCAGATGAGCTTATTAGCAGGTCATAATTAAACATGCTCACAATGTATCACAAACTATCACTGCATGCCTTCATTTTTAGAAATACACCAGACTTCAAGACTTCAAGTTTAAGGTTGCACGAGATTCAGGTGTTTTTTTCTATCATTACTCCACTGTTAGACAGCAAAATGTGTATATGTGCTGGCAATTTTGATAATTGAGTCATCATTGACGTCATTTTCAAGCAAAACCACCACACAAGATATCATTATAGCTTCTCAGCTGTGAGGATTTCCTGCTTTTCTTCATTTTATGTGGTGGTAAACTGCAAACAGTAGGGTGTATGTGGGTTTTGGACTGTTTGTTGGACAAAACGAGCTATTTCATGACGTCAGCCTGAGCTCTGACAAACTGTGATGGGCATTTTTCACTATTTTCTCGCAGTTCATAGACTAAGCAATCAATAGATTCAGATAATAAAACTAATTGTACACCAGCACCATTGACTGACCACATCAGATCACTACATATGGCCGACTTGTCTGGCTAATCGATTAAGCTCAGGTTATGGCAGCAGCAGAGACAGGGCCTTGTGATTGTGGAGATAGTATTGACAGCTTTTCTGCAATGTGTTTTCAGTGGCATGATATTCCACGATAAGCTCAGCTCAGATGGTTTTTCATTGCAATGACAAATAAGCCAATAATTCATGCAGGAAAATGTCATCAACAACTTTAACTTGGACTTCAATGACCTTTCTTTGCAATCAGCCTGAGGGAATGCAGTGTTCCTTTGGTCAACAACTGCGGTGGAGTTTTCCTCTTTCTCTCATTATTCCCACAAATGTCTCTTATGAACACAGTGTTTGTCATAAGAAATAGGTTATTTGTATTCTTTTTGGAACTTTGGGATCATAAGTATTGTTTTTTTTTTTTTGTTAGATCCCATAGGTTTTTCCAGTTGGACTTGGACTATTTGGTGCAGTTTGGGAAAAGCAATTATAGTCTGACAACAATGAGATAATTGTTATTTTTGAGGTGTTTGTCATTGTTGTCAAGGACAAAATTAATTAAAGTGCATATGTTCTTTATAATGTGATTTTCAGGCTGATCATAACATGCAGCTTTGACTATATCTTGTTTTTACACTGCTGCTCCGCGATAAAATGATAAAACCATGCAAGTCCTGCCTTTTCATGCGTTTTCCACTCATGTGTATCAATTGCTCAAATAACGTGGACGGAAAATATTTATTTATTTATTTATTTATTTATTTATTTATTTATTCGTTTTGAGAAGGCTTGTTTCCCCTTTATGACAGAAGAGAGTGAATCTCCAACAAAGCAATCACAGCAAGACTGCCGATTGATTGTTTTGTGGCATATTGCAAATTAAAGCGTCGAGGCGGATAATCACAGTAGCAAAACTAATTGAGTGTGACCGAGGAAATGACATTGGCCCCTGGCATTCAAATTGTTCAGGAACGGTTCCAGATCCGTCGAACAAAACGTGTCCAGATAAATATATATCTATATTTGAGCGTTTCTTGGGAGGTGGTATACTGAGTGCTGACGTGAATGGCACAGCCCAGCCCCTGCTATAATGTGAGGGGAAAAGTCCAGACGCAGAGAAAAAGGCTTCACAGTGGATCAGCGCGGTCGGCGCGCAGACACACCAGGTGCGCACCAAGAGACGCTCCAAGACGCACAGCGGCAAGACTAATAAATGCTGTCCATACCGCAAGATAGCTTTGGAAGATTTGTTTACAGGTAATACTAATGTGAGATATAAGGATAAAGGATTTACTGAAGCCTTGAGGTGAAAATAGAAGTGACTGTGTCAGATGCGCTCTTGGAGACGCACCGGACCAACAACCTTTGTTCTTAAAACTGTCATGAAGCAGCAGCAGCGGGACACACACACCTCCCATAGGTAATTTCGGCAAAGTTTCAAGTTCACCTAAAGGAGAAAATTAGGAATCATGAACGTATCAGAGCCCGTCTGGCTCTTGGAAGAGCCGTGGAACCTCAGCAGAGCGGGGGAAGAGGACCAGAAACTTTTATTCGGGATCGGCACGGATAATTTCATCACGCTGCTGGTTTTCGGGCTCATCTTTACGCTCGGCGTGCTGGGCAACTCCATGGTGATCACCGTGCTGGCCCGGAGCAAACCAGGGAAACCACGGAGCACCACCAACATATTCATCCTCAACCTGAGCATAGCAGACCTCTCCTACCTGCTCTTCTGCATCCCTTTCCAGTCCACCATCTACATGATGCCGACGTGGGTCCTTGGCGCCTTCATTTGCAAATTCATCCACTATTTCTTCACTGTGTCCATGCTGGTGAGCATCTTTACTCTGTCTGCCATGTCCGTGGACCGATACATTGCCATTGTGCATTCCAGAAAGTCCTCCTCTATCCGTGTGGCCAAGCATGCTTTGATCGGAGTGGTGGTGATTTGGATACTCTCTCTGGCCATGGCTGCGCCTGTCATGTATTACCAGAACATTTTTCGCAGAGGAGAGAATCACACCTTTTGCTGGGAAGTGTGGCCAGATCAAAACCAGAAGAAAGTCTATGTCGTGTGCACATTTGTTTTTGGTTATGTGTTGCCTCTGCTACTGATTACCTTCTGTTATGCAAAGGTAAGGAAAGCCACGGGTCACGGGTCATTTCATAATTATGAAAATGATTGAACTATCCACAATATATCTTTCCTCTATTTCCTTGCCTACAGGTTTTAAATCACTTGCACAAAAAACTAAGAAATATGTCCAAAAAGTCAGAGGCATCAAAGAAAAAGGTATGTATTACCCTGTCTTTTAGGGTTGGGAGTGGGGTGTATATCATGGATTACAGCCATATGGTAGCAAACTTGTCTGACTGTAATCAGTAACAAGCACTGAATAAACACTGACTAACACATAGACATGCTGGGCTGATTTGTTGCTGCTTGAATTACTGCAGAATTATTTCCAGAACTTAAAATAATGAAAAATCTGACAGTGAAATGCCACAAGTTGAAGTTCATAAATCACTGGAAATACTCTTTGTGTAATACATTTCCTATTGCAAGTGACCATCTGAACCCTAGCATCGAGTATTACACCATTATCTGCCATGATGATGATGATGATGATGATGATGTTGCTAATAATGATGATTGCGATGGTAAATGATGTCACCCTTGCCACAATTTTTACGGCAAAGCTGTTGTTCCTGTACTGAAATGCCCTCCATCTATCTGGATCAGTGCATTCAGCTTTTTCCTCTGTTGACACATGGTTTGATTTGAAGCCGAGGTCAGTGTTCTTGCCCTTTAGCAAGATGCACTGTGTAATACAGCCACCCTGACCCAGTCCTGCACACATTACTCAGCGAGGGACTTGTGTGTTTGTGCCACATGCTGGACCATTTCCTCCAACAACAGGCAGACAGAAGGAAGTATTTCCATCATCTCTGTTTCTCCTTGGGGCCAAAATGATGAATTTTAATGTTACGGTGCTTACTGTTAACTGGCACACTGGAGAAAAATGGCCAAAAGGCAACGTGCAATCAAACTGCCATCTCGCTGTCATTATTCTTGGCAGAGATCATTTAGCTACCCAGAGAGCCAGTTATCTGCTGCCGCGCGCTTGATTGCCGATCTGTCCGTCTGTCCATTGTTCTTCACAGCTGGTCAGTTTAGTGGCGGATCTGACATCAGCTTTGTGCCATGAAACCAGGAGTGCAGACCCCTGGTCTGCAGGGAGGAGAGGAACTGATGAGAATATAGATGTGCTTTGATATGTCACCTGCCTACACACATGCTTTATTACAGGAAGCTTAAAACAACTGTGGAGGGTAAAACAGGAATTCCAGATATTCTGATGATTTACTGTGACCACTGATGGAGAATAGCACACTGACAGCTTTGTAGTAAAGGGTCGGCAAACATTGCATTAAAGGGTCACTAGTCTGAAACTATAAATAATGTCAGAGCACACTGTTTGTGCATGTATATTAAATGTGAGCCAGGTAGCAACAGCTTCAACTATGAGAAACTGGTGTAATGCTGCCAAACATGATTCATTTTCTATTAAAAGCTGCAATCTGCAGATGTATGTTTTTATGAATACACAAGTATAGTGCCAGTGCCACAATCAGTGTTTCCTTGGCAGTGTGTCTCTGTTTTGTCCAGTGAGTGTCAAGGAAAATGTTTAATGATATGGAGAGTAGTGTGCAGTACAGCATGGTATGTTCCATGTACAATCAGCAGACAATGAATAATACATGTGCATTGGGAAGCAAGTCGATCAGCCACTTAAATGTTACTTTTGGTATTATTTAACCTTTATTGGCAACAGGTTAACAAACCTGGAATAACACAGAATAATAAAGAGGAGTCAGTTACTTCAAAACTTTACAGATCAAGAGTGCTTTGAGAAAGGTTAGAAATAAACCGCAATATCAGAGTTATCCCTCAAAGCTGTTATCACTTCCTTCCATGGTGTGAAATAAAGGTGAAGGTGTCAAAACAAATTTTGACACCTGTCTTATCACAGGTCCAATGATGACTCCCTGGCTGCTTTCTCTGCACTCTTACTGAGATCCTGTAAAAGGCTAGCCTGGCTCTTCTGTGTTAAAGCAAGCGGACCAGAATTGTCTCAGTCTTATCTCATTGCTGCTGATCAGTGTTAAATAATATAGCATGCAAAGTGTCTTTTAGCTGACACCTGTCTCAGAAATATGAATTTCACTGCTCCATGCTGTTTTTAAAGGAATAGTTTGGGAAGTATGTTTATTTGCTTTTTTGCCCATAGTCAGAGGAAGAGATCAGATATTGCTACTATTACCATGACTGTCCTGCAAATATGACACTACAACCAGCAGCAGGTTAGCTTATCTCTGCCTGAAGGAAAGGGAAACAACCAGCTTGGCTCTGTTCAAAGGTAATAACATGGGCAACCTTGAGCAATGTATGTATAATACGGAGAAGTAAGATACCAGTAAAATAATCTCCTGTATCATTTCACACAGTGAGCAGCAAGGTGAAGAAGTTGAACCATCGTGAACCGTCGTAAGTGCAGCAGCAAAGAGCCGTTGTGTTCAGGAGAGCAGTCCCTGCCCTTGATCTCCTTGCTGCTCCCTGTGTGAAAGCACTGTTAGAGGTGCTGGTAGGCAGACTTTTTCAACCTATAGACAGAACCCGTCTACCTGTTTCCCTCTGTTTCCAGTCTTTATGCTAAGACATGCTAACCATCTCCTGGACGTTGCTTTATATTGGTGGTACAGACATGAGAGTGATATAGATCTTTAATCTAACTCTTGACAAGAGAGCGAATAAGCTATACGAATATCAAACTACTCCTGCAAGCCTGAACTAGTTTATCTCAAAAGAAAATCTATATTTCTGAGTAGCATTATCAATTCATTATGAGTTTGGTGTTTGCCGTCAGGCTCCCTCTCTGTGCTGTCTCAAAGCTTTAGCAGATACGCTGTGGAAGCGAGGGGTGCTTTTCACAAAAGATGAAAATCAAATGAGACAGAGTAACAAACTGCAGTGAGCTGTGCAGTGCCCTTGGTGGTAAGTGGAAGGAATTTGCTCAAATAAGTGTTTAATCAATAGTTTGTGTGATTCACTTGGCTCTCACAGCAGCTCATCACCAGGCTTGTGAAGTATAAGCTCAGTGGCAGCTGCAAGAGCAAGGTCACTCCCACTGCTGTTGTGAAATGCACCTCGACAAACTTTTTATCACCCTCAGACAGCCACAGTAGAAATCAGACAGCCTCTAAAAGTCCAACTCATAAGGCCCCCCCCCCCCCCCCCCCCCGACAAAAAAAGAGAAAAACAAGTAGTAAATCATCCATCCTGTCTGCAAGTCCTTTGTGCAAAGAAGAATGTTTTTAATGGATTCTCAGTGATGAGCCACAGGTTAAAAAAACAGTAATTAGTAGTGTAGGTTAGGAGTTGTCTCTCAATGATGTGAGTCAGTCAGACATCCAGACGGAGCACACAGATGGTTATGGACAATTACGAAAGTGAATAATTGGCCAAGTCGTCTCAAAATCGTTGAACTGCATCTGTAAATTTAAATGAGAAGAGCAAATGAGCTGAACTGTTACTATGTTAGCTGAATGAATCCACAGTGTCACAACAGTCTCAGTGGCTTCAACAGTCATTTAAAGTAACACGCTGTAGCGGGAAAAGCGGAATTCAACAAAGCATAGACGCGGACGTAGCAAATAAATCATGACTTTAACATCCGGTCAAGCTCCTACTTCACTGTGTAGATGAAAAAAAAAAACAGTAGATGACAGAATCTCATATATCCAACCGTTTTCCAGCTTTTAATTACATCATCTTATTGCACCTTCTTCTGCAAAGATTTAATGGCACCCTCCTGTACCATTAGCACCATCAACCTCTATCTTAATGTGCCCAGCTCCCAATGCCCAGCAGTGCAGTCCATATTTTCTCGCACACCTGCAGCGTAGTCCTGTGGCTGCAATGCATTCTGGTCTATTGAAACTGCTGTCAGAAGCAGCCCCGATGCAAACCACCAGCAACTTCAAGAAGGTGGCACCTTGTTAAAACTGGTGGGTTTTGATGATTGTCAGTAGTTGGTGCACAACGCTGTAGGAAGAGCCCCTGTGGTTCTGACAGACTGATGTTCTATACAGTCTATATAAAGCCGTTATTCAAATAGCAGAAATTTAGCACAGCAACTGAATGAGCCATGAATTGTAGAGCACATCACATCACATCACATCACATCACATCACATCAGCTTTTTTTGCCTTTTGTTTGTGTCTGTTTTATTTTTTACCATTATTGTTCAAAGGCTTTTCCTTAAAGGAGAACTGTCTTCTGTCCTCAAACCCAGCTTTGACTTTTCTTGCTGGTGTACATGGCTAAACTGTAACACCCAAAAAATAAATCTTGACAGTGTTTGATTAATTATTTAACGCATTTCAGTGAGCAGCTTGCAGCTTTCAATAAAGCAAGGTTACAAGTAGAGACAGCCTGGCTGAGGAAGTGAGGTTGAAAGGCATGAATTTTATGAGTTCTTTCTTCCTGCGGCGATGCTGCTGTTTATATTAGCCAAACTGATGGCTCTCAGGGGGTCGAGGTGAAGATATGAATGTGTTATGGAGGCTATCCAAACAAAGCGTGGTTAACATCCCACTAAAACTGTGGGAACCTGTCCCTGGCTATTGAGTCTTTGTGTGTGTATGTGTGTGTGTGTGTGTGTGTATGTGTGTGTATTACGGACAGGCTGATATCTCAGGACAATATTGACCTTTCATTTCAGTGGATATGTTCCAGTCATGTTTATCTCTGATATGATCGATACGGTGCAGTTTCATTACAGATTTATTGGATCCTAAAGCTGATCAATACTGCACTTGACTGTGAGAATTTGAATTTGATATGATGCTCATGAGACGTTTCATCACACGGAAACATTGTTGTCATGCTGCTTATTGGGAGAGTTTTAGGCAACACCTGAGCTCACTGCTCTTTAATTTTGATCTCAGTTGAAATGTTCAGTTTCTTTTAGGAAAATCTGATTACAACCACGGTGACCTTCTTGTGCCTTCTGCCACGTTTTTTTCTATTTAAACCTGATTTCATTTCTTTTATTAATTGAGTCTTTTTTTTAGCCACTTGGGGGCAGCACAACAAGCTTTAAACATGAATACACCTGAACGTGAACATATTAGCTAACAGTTACCTATGAGCACATGTAGCAGATGCAGAGCAACATCAGCATTCACTCGGAGTTGTGTTTCAGTTGTGTTTAGTGTGTGTTCTTTGAAAGCAGCTGCCTACTGAGGCTAAGCATGACACAGATGAGAGGACGAACCAAACAGTGAAGTTGCAGGCTCTAAACAATTCAAGCTCAAACAAACCCAGTAAAGCTCATTGCAGAGTTGAGGCTAACCGGGAGCAGATGATCGTTGTCTTTGGTTTCGGCAACTTTAAGAGACCCCTTTTACCTCTGACTGATTGTTAATATAAATATAATGTAATATTCATATAAGAATATTGATTAGTGCTGCTTTACAAGAATACATGAAGAAAGCAGTGGATATGAGCACAGCATCAGATATTCCCACATTCACCAGCTAAGGCAGAAAACACTTGAGAGTTTAAGACATTTTTTGTACATGTTTTTGTACTTTATGCTGCAAAATAGAAATAACTTCTTCAACCCTTTTTAGTTCCATCACTATAAGCCCATGTCGTGTGGACATGTGTTATTCAAAGGCACAGAAATGTGATTTTCTGAATGCAGTATGTGATTCTGATGCGTAAAATGACTTTTGACACGTTTGAAACTTCTATTTAAAATAATGGCGCAACCAGAAAAGTTTTCATCTTGGAACAGACAGGTGATATGATGATATCACTTGAGTGAATTGGTGGAATAACTACAGTAGATACAGAATTCATATGGCACCCTGTCATACTGTGAAAGAAATGCATTTTTCAATGGTCCTCAATGGTCAAGGGAAATGTAGAGGGACTGTCGGAAACGTTAGATTTGATTTCGATTGGTCATCATAGACTCTGGTTACTATGGCAGCTTCAACAATGGTCATCAAAAGCCTGTATTAGTCAAATGTCAGTAGGTATCGTACATTATAATTTCTGGATATGAAGGCATTCATGTCACTTCATACTGACATCAGCTCTCTTTTTTCTCTGATTGTTCCATGCTCAATTGGCTTGACAGGACATATTTAGGCATTTCATTTCTTACTTTCCTTGACCTACAGAGAAGGCTGCATTTGTGATAATGTGAGGCTCCGTCATAGTATTATTTTCTTCTATGGTGGTAACTAATTAGTTCTGGAATAAATCCACTTGCTACATAAAAATGCAGTGGAGGGGCGAAGAAGATCAGGAGGCATGTAATTAGTTTTTTATAGCAACACTTTCCAGCTGTAGAAGTAGTCACATCCACGCTTTCCTCAAACATTCCATAAAACTGATTCGCAATAATTGTCATATTAAGTTTCATTTGAAATAGATCTGGTCATCATTTTCAGCGCATTGTATTAAAGTGCATCTTATTTTTGTCTTTTATATGAGGGGTTAGGTTAGGTTCTAGATGCCTTGAAGAGGAAACATGTGACCTGGTGTTAGAATATATACACTGCACCAGAACACAATGATCTCAGTTTATGCACTGAGGTCTTTGTTTTTCTTCTACCATTGTCCAGTCACTATTGACATCTCATTGTGCAACATATAAAGACCTAAGGCACAACAAACCCATTGGATGAGTAGCTTCAATACTGACCTACAGAATCTTTGTCAGCCTAATATGTGGATTTGCATGTGCACAATTGGAATTACGTACTTTATGGATTAGACAGCAGGGCTCGAGACTGCGACCAAAATGGTGGCATATGCGACCTTTTTTTCAGAGTTTGCGAGTAAGAATTTCATCTGGTCGCGTTCGTGCGAGCGCATCAGTTTTATGGCTCCCATGTTAGACATTGTGGTTGAAAGTCGTCCCTTTTTTCACTGGTTTAGTCAGCCGCCTCCACCTGCACTCTCCCCTGTTGAGACAGCGCCGTCGCGTGCACATAAGCCGTCGCGTAAACGCGCAGCGCACAGAACTTCAAGACACCAAGACTAGCGTTTCGCTATTCTCAAAAATGAAGGGGTCTGTTGCTGATTTTTTCCCAAAAAAAAAAAATTGTTACGGGGTCGACACAATTTAAGCTGGAAACTGTGAAGTTACACAACGCCAGCATAAAACACAAAACCTGTCGGGACCAATGCATCACCCGAAACACTGAGCCCCTCCTGACTTTTTTTCAGCGGATGGATGGGTGTAATCGCTCATCAGAAGAGAACGAAATGGTCATTAAGTTTAACACTGCCTATAACATAGCGAAAGAGGAACTCCCGTTCACACAATTCAAATCCCAGATCGTACTGATGAAAAAAAACGGGCTGAATGTGAACCCAACCTATGCCAATGACAAGGCATGTGCCCAGTTCATGGGAAAATCATGTGCGACCAACTGAGAAAGTTGGTCGCACCAGTGCTACCAGTGGAAAAGTTAGTGTAGAGCCCTGGACAGACATTGTTTTCTTTCCACCCACAAGTGTGCCTCATTGTTTACTGTATGTAGGCCACTGTACAAGTGAATCAAGCATATGAATGAGCATTTGTGTCATGCTCGCTTGTGATATAGTCATCTAAACATTTACAGGATTGCAGATGGATCTGCTGAGTGAAATGTTAAAAGGATAATGTAATTCATGCAGTGCTGGTCAGTTTAATGTAATACAATTAATGGTTTCATGAGGCCAGAATGAGTATGAAATTGAATGCCAATGGATTGACTGTATTTATTGGTTTCAGAAGGAACTGCAGTTGAGCTACTATCCATGCCATCAATTTAAAGCTGAACTAATCAATATTTTTATGTTAACCATGGCTCAAATTACAATTTGCAATGTGAAAGGGGTCAATCATAGTAACAAATCCATAGAGAATTATTATAAGTCTGCAGTTTGCCTTAGCTCCAAGGAGCATTTTCGTAACTTTTGGCTCATTCTGGTTTTTCAACCCGAAGCTCTCTTATTACCAACTTTGTATCCATCTGCAGCAGGCAGCTGTTTTTAGTGGAAAAACTCAAACCAATGGCAGATGGATAAGGTTAGTCGCTGCCTTGTGAACATAGTGGGTCATTTTTCTCAGAAGTTGGTGGACAAAACCAGAACAGAGCTAAAAAGAGAGTGAATTTTGGACCTGCCTCTGCCAGATTGCCAGGAATACAAATTTTGCCCAGTGTATGTATGTATGTATGTATGTATGTATGTATGTATGTATGTGTAACTTATGTGTAAATAAGTAACTTTTTGCTTATTTTTGCAGCTTTAAGGAAAATATTTTAGAGGAAAGCATGTTTCCCAACTCTTACATAATGACAAAATTGACTCTCAAAGCATGCATTTGTCCTATTTATCACTATGCTAATACATCTATGTACACTAAGGCTCCACAATGACTCTCATAAATACCAGTAACTCAGAGGAGTGGATGTGCTGTACCCAGGTTCATGGCAGAATTTTCCATACACAATTGTGTGTGTCTTAAATGTGCCTTAAACCATGCAGTATCAGTTCACCGGTGATGTTCACTCTGTATTGAAACACGAAAAACGTAATCACAGAATTATTCAGTGAAATGAACACAAAAATGAAATCATTAACTACAGGTGTAGCAAGGTGTTCATTTGTAGTCCATAGAGGACACATGGCAAAGTTTTGGTGCATCGTAGCACAAGATGGAATACACATAAAGACGGAAAGAGCAGCAGCAGAATAACAACAGAAGAAAGTTTTCTGAGCCACTAACCTGTCAACAGTATACTTTATTCCTTTTATCCTAAATGAAATCAGAGTACAGCATTAATGTTGTCACTGTTGTCCCTGAGGACACTTGCTAAATCTTTCCCTACTTCTCTCTGTTCCTGATTTGTGACTCGCAGACTGCTCAGACTGTCCTGGTGGTGGTGGTGGTATTCTGCCTCTCTTGGCTCCCTCATCACGTTGTTCACCTGTGGGTGGAGTTTGGGACCTTCCCCCTGAACCAGGCCTCCTTCGTGTTACGGGTGGCCGCCCATTGCCTGGCATACAGCAACTCATCTGTCAATCCGGTCATCTACGCCTTCCTGTCAGAGAACTTCAGGAAGGCTTACAAGCAGGTGTTCAAATGCCAGATCGGTGCCAGTGACTCCCCACTCAACGACATCAAGGAGATTCGCAGCAAAGCAGATACGCCGCCTTCGACTAACTGCACCAACGTTTGACTGAAAAGGTGACGTGAAAATGAATTATGCCCATTGTCACATTGGAACTCAATGTAAACTCGTAGTGGGTGTGTGGATTTTTTGATGTAGGTAAGTATGGTTGCTTTGATATGCTGCAGCTCTACTGTTCCACATAAGCGCTGTTCATTATACCTGGACCAGTGGAGATGAAGCCACTGTGGCTGCAGGACATCATTACTCCCTCGTTGATCAATCTCTGTTTTCTGCATCTCCTCGTTCGTAATAAAAACCTGCGGAGTCTGAAACTCAGGAAGTTGGTCCTCTCTCTAAAACTCATTTAGATTGTAGACATTATTTACATTGATCACGCTGTATTTACAAGCCAATAAGTTAGGAATATGAGGTAATTGTACTTTCAGTCTACAAAAGTAATAAAAGTCAGTAACTCTCTGTTACTTGGACACTTGAGAATGAGAGGCTCCCCGCGACACCAAAATTGTCGTAAATGTACATGTTGTAAATTCAGACAATTTACATGTTGTAAATTATGCTTAACTGGCTCAATTACTAACGTTATCCACTTAAGAGTTGATGGTGTGTGAACAGGGTTTCTAGAGGCTGGTTTCATGAAGACAGACTTTGGCTGTGGCATTAGATCTACCTAATAGTTAGACCTGAGATAAATTCATCCCTTGCACAAAGCCATCTAGTTCTTGGCTAGTTTAAAGAGGGCTTCAAAACAGGTGATCAGGAGCAATCAGCCAGGTCAAACAGCTCCCATCACCTCACTTGTTTGCCCTTATGGAGAAATTCAACACTTACAAGTGCATTTTGCTGAGAAAATTGTGTAATGGTGAGTGTAATACCTAACACTTTCCAGTGGCATAAAATCCTAACTTGTTTATTAGCTGGGTTGCTGTAACAGGGCAAGCACTGAGAACCTCTTAACTCGTCAGGCTCAGGATAGTTTTTTGGGCAAACAAGTACAGAATAATGCTGTGGTATATTTCCAACAGCTTCCTGTGCTCTCTGAAAAATTTTTCTCTTATTGCTCATGCCACAAAAACTGTATTTTATTGGTGAAATAAGAGCATTCAGATGCAGCTACCAGGTTTGTTTCAAAAACACTGTTCAAGTCTCTGAAACACTAGCATTTTAGCCAATATGGCACTGATTTCCAGAGACATAAATACTCACCAGTGCAGGGAAAACAGCACAAGATCCTTGTTTGTGGCAGTGCAAGTTCACACTTCCAAGTGCTAGCTCAAAGTCCAGTTCACATCGATTAAAATTACCTTGTTCATTTTCATAGTTCATTATGTTGATAACTGATCCAAGTTCACAGTCCCCAAAAAAAATGACCCCGTTCACATTCATTTCCGTAGTTTTTTCTTTAAACGAGCAGCAATGGCTGCAGATCTGTTTCAAAGGAGTCTAGTACATTCCATGTCTATCTACTTGTTGAATGAAGGTAACCAGTGCTGCTATAAAACACTGTGCATAAGCATTAATAGCTCTTGCAGGAGTTAAGGATGCTCACATTCACATTCATCAGTTGCGCGTTCATGCACAACACTGAACACTAGGGGTGTCTCACTTTTTAAGTTTAAAATAATTTGGTCTTTATTTTTGTGAAACTGTGTAACTTGCTTTAGACTCACCTGAAGGCAAAATTAAGGCTGGCTTAACACACGATATCTTTGTGAAACCAGCCCCTAGAGTGCAGCATGCTGTCACCAGTGCTAAGCTAGCTGTTGATAGTCCACAGATACAGTATGTCCAAACTGTGGACTGGCACCTTGCCAAACAACATCTCGTTCTCCTCTTTCTCCACATTTTGAATATAGAGGATTGTGTGGTTGTGGAGATTTCGAGTTGTTTAAAGGTATGTCAGAGCTGTACTTAGTACCTAAAGTAATGTAATGTAAGGTCAACTGATTACATTTTTCAAGCAGGCTAACTTGCCTAACACTGCTGACAAAAGGTCACCACTGTAGATAAGAAGAAAACTTACCATTGTCATTGCACTCAGTATGATTAAAACCTATATTTGAAGTAGATTTGTTTGTATATATTATGGACTCTGAAGCTGATATTCACATATGCCTGTAAAAGCCTCACTATATTTGGCTGTTGTGCTATGTCAACAAATTGTGTTGTGCTGTATGACTGAGCCAGGCCGTTGGACATATAAAGCTTGATGCTTGTTTTGCACTTTGATAGCCATCTTTCTAACAATGAAAACAAACTAACAAGGGATCCTGTGGAAATGAAGTATTCTGATGTTGTTTGCCATATGTATGTAATGTGCCAAGCCTCCTCACAGCAGCTTTACCTCAGTATATCCAAACAAAATCATTAAAACTAAATATGAGACCTTTAACTTGGACCTACTGTATTGCACAATATTTTCTGTACATCTTTGGAAGTGCTGGACTTGTGGAATGCATTGCATCCATTATTCACTTTTTACATGAAATGGATTCCACATTGAGTTCTTTGTGGATTTTCTGCACTGAACATGTGTCATGGAAAAGAGTGAGCCTGCGGCAGGTTTTCACCACAGCAGCTGATATGACTGATCAACACGAACTTCATCCAGAGAAGAGGAACTAATCAGTGTAATCAGCAGACTGCCATCCTCCCAGCGAGGACCTCAGATGTGAGAGTCAAAGATTATTCCCAGGAGGTTCAGTGGATGACTTTGCTCACTATAGCGCTGACTGTACAGACAGTGATGCTTATTCATGCCCACACAGGACTGAGCAAGTTTTTAAAATGGGAAATCTAATCCTGGAAGAGCGACGCACATGGCAATGTGAAAGAATGGATTTTCAAAACTGATGTGGAACACAAATACTGTTATTTGTTTCAAAATCCCCATATGAAGAGCACATGAACAAAAGAATATATTTTCATCAGAAAATACAATGTTTGATTTCATAATACTTTAGATTACAGCCCACAAATTACAGTGTAATGATTTAGTATCTATGGGGTAGCCATATAATACATACAGAATAGCTACACCAAGACAAATATGCAGTAGAGCTTTGTGTCTGAGTACAGTGCAGTCATATTATTACTGGGTATCAAGGCAGGGAAAATGGGTCTGACAGTTAACACTCCAATGAAATTAATTATGGGATAATTTATTTTAATGTTAAAATTTTGGAGCATGTATTAATATAATTTACATCATTGTTGTTGCTGGTGCACAAAGTATTAGCCTGGATCTTGGAGGAAAGATGCGTCTGTGTAGCTATAATACATTCTTCCTCTTTTTTTTTTGTAAGCAATAGTAAAACACTGGGGAATAGTGGATAGTAGGAACCATCTGATGTTAGAGATGAACCTAGACCAGTTTTAACGTCACGTCATATCACACCATACACAGGTAGGGAGCCAAACATATACTTTACCTAACAAACAAACCGACATACCAGTGCATGAAGTAAAATCTTACAACAGATACATGATAATGAAGTCTTGTAGAAAGTCTTTGGCACTTAGAGTCTACAGGAAGGTTTTGTAATCAAAGGTCGTCTGCCCTTAGCAGCAGCAAAACCTAATAATTCCCCCCATGGAGTGCAGACACTGGTGATGGTGGTGGCTGACGAAATTGATACGAAACTGATAAATCTGCAAAGACTGGGCAGTGATGGGGAGGTGGAGGGGAACCCATAACAGCAGTATGAATGAACAGAGGCTGAGAGAAAAAAACATATTTAAAAAGGTAATATACGAAAACCGATGACAGGCTAACAGTGAAATTCTGTCGCTGTGTGATTGGATAGATGTGGTCAGCTGATGAGAACAGTTAATATCTCGATTCACAGCCCCAGACAATGACAGCAAGGAAATTAAGAGTGAGCATGCGTGAGAGGAGTGAAAGGCAGGATGGAATGATTGACTGAACTGAACGGTTGCTAGAGCTTTATTTATTCATTCATTGAACTATTCATAAATTTAAAACATGGTTTTAGTAAAAAAAAAAAAAAAAAAAAACGTATGAAGAATTCCAGTTGAGATATTGACCACTGCTATACAGTGCTACCATGAGTGCTGGGAAGCATTACTTTTGAAATGTATTAGGCTACTGTTGAAAATGCAATAAGTAAAGTAAATATTTTAAATTATGAAAGTAATGTGACTTATTGCGTTTGATTACTTTTTCATTACTTTTCTAACAAATGTATTAAACTGGGTAATAAAGCTGAAAGTCTTAGCATCATACATTTCAACAGGGCAGTATAATGGCAGTGTTAGCAAGGCCAAATTACCCAGCCAGTGTTGACCAGGCAATGTAAACAAAGCAGTGTTAACAAGGCAGTGTAAACAAGACACTATAATGCAGACAGTGTAAACAAGGTAGTGTAAACCTGCAGCACTAGCTAAATCTGAATGAAGTTAGTCAGTGCCATCAGATCTCACATAGGCTGCCTGCCTCACTATTCCAGGAGGACCAATGTTAACTAAGATTTACTAAAAGGTTAATGAATGGAAGTGCGGCTGTGCAAAAGGCATCTGATAGCTGGCCAGCAATCAGTTTTTCATGGATAGAGATGAAACATAAATATGTAGCCTACTGTACAGGCATCAAGCAAAATATGGAGCTAAATGACATCTTAAACACACCTAAAAAACATGGCGGGATGGGAGGTACTTTATGTGACTGAATGCAGTTACATTAACTTAGCTGTATATTTTTTCTCTGGTTTGACATCAAGCATTTCAATGACAACAGTGTTTTCAGCACTGGTAAACAAACTTTACATTGGACAGTAATGTTAGAGCCTTTTCCTGATTTCATGTTGAATTTCCAGCACTGATCCAGGCATTCTTGTGCAAAAAACATGGCCACGCCTTTGACATGGTCAGCTGATCGCAAGTTAGGGATATGCGGATTGTGAAATAAAGTTTCTTGTAGCCCCTGTTTCAAGTCAATTACAACAAAAATTTTGGGTTCCGTCAATGAATACTGTAAAACAGAAGACAAAATACAGTATGAGCATCTCAGTGTTAAAACTTTGAAATGCTTAGAGTAAGTACAATTTAAACCATTTGTTTGTCCATCTGTGGCTGTGAACTGAATTTGGGTACATGTTAGGTAATTGGTACCTGATTTGAGCAAAATATTTACACTGTAATTTGCTTTATTCTAAAGAATTACCTTCCATTTTGCAAAGGCAGCTTCCTGCACATCATTCCAGTTTGTATCCGTAAAAAAGATTTCTCTTTGAACATGGCATTAAAAAGAATGTGAAGGCAAACACAAACACACACCGAGCATGCTGTTGAGCGAGGACATGCATTAAAGGTGCTCTTTCTTGGTGTAGGTTTCTTGAAGGACTCACATTTGTTTTTCAGTTTTTATTCATTCATTCGCCTACATGACACTGTTTGTACAGTTCTTCAGCGCTTTGTGTGTTTTACTGAGGTCGTCCTGGTGTGTCTTTGCAATCTTTTCTCCTGTATTTATTCAGCTGTACGATTTAAATCAAATAATTTACCAGAACAGGACAAAAAAAAAAAAAAAAAAGATTATTCTCTTGTCTTTTTAATCTGTCTGTGCTTGAAATGCATCATGTGCGAAACAGCTACGGCTGAACTACTGGATGATATTTTAAAATACATCCAGGCTTCTGATTGTGTCTTTATGCAGTGCTACTTATATTATATAATTCTATTAAACTTTGTGCCATTTCCTTGAAGAAAACTTTGTATTCCATGAACCATACCTGCTTTAAAATTCCTCTGTTTTGTCACTCATGAACATCTCTTAAAAAAGGTGCTCTCACATCACATTGAGGCCTTCACTTCTATAAAAGGAGCTTTTATTTGGCCTCGCTGGTAGAAAACAACAACCCTCACGTCTCACTCTCACAGTGGGTTGTGGCCAAAAGACAGAAAATAGCAGTGTAAGCTTTCACCAGTTGGGTTCCCCTCAGAGTTTGGTTTTGTTGCTTACACAGTAGTGGAGTACATTTCCTGGCATCAGATCAACTCAATTATCCCTTAGAGGTCAGGGGAAACAGCCTGACTTCCCACGATGCCTTGTACTGTAAATATTGAGCAAGAACAAGTCTTTTTCAGGGCAGCTCTATTAATAAAGATGTGTATCAGATACAACTGATGACACTGGAAGCAGAAACAGTTGTATGTGTTAGAATGATCATTGCTAATTGCTATTGTTTCTGAGCTCATGTTTATCAAAATTTCTAGCTCATTATGAAAGCATTACAGTGACAGTAATAGCATTTTTTCTTTTTTTCTTTTTTTTTTTTACAATGCGAGCTGGATGACAGTGTATGCAGTGTAATAACTAAAGGCAGAACTTTACTCCTCTCTACTCTAGCTTTTCATCTAGCACCATCATCAGGCCAAAATTACAATCTGTTGTTGCTTTTGGTTTATGACCAAATGTCTGAAAAACTGATGACATTCCTTTCAGACTCAGCAGTGCTAATTAGCAATTGTTAGGAACTCATGGATAGATTGCCATGAAATTTTGTCCAGATATTCATGATGCCCAAAGGATGCGGGGCCCAATGACTTTTGTGATCCACTGACATTTCCTTATTTAGCAAGGTCTGTTTTGTGGGGTCTTGGGACAAACAAGGCTACTGTATATGTGAAGAAGGTTGTATAGAGAGTTTTGTGGCTTCAGTGAGAGCTGCATAACTGCTCCCCATATCTGCTTTAGGCTAGCAGCATGAGGCTATATTAGCAACTTCAAGCACAGTCTCTGATCGGCCAGTCTCTGACATCTGCGGTCGAGTTGCACTATGGGTAATGTGGCCACTCAGGCAGGTTTTGATGAGGGAGAAGAATGAGTGGACTAGAGGTGATGATTCATGTGGCTCTGCAGCAAAGGAGATGGTTGTTTTCTTTCTAAGTCCGACAGTGCTACAGCAGTGCAATGTTAAACCTGTGGAGTACTCTTTTAACTACAGCCTCAAAGAGCAGCAAGGAAAGCTTTAGACTCTTAGTCTTGTTTATGATAATAAGCTGCACTCTGACATTACATAGAGTTAACCCTAACCCTAACCTTACCATAAGCACTATTTGCCTAACCCTATCCTTAACCTTAACCTAACCCTAACCATTCCCTAACCTTAACCCAGGTCTTCTCCCTAAAATTTAACGATTTACATTATGGGGACTTGCATTTTGTCCCCACAAGTAAGGTGAGTCCCCACAATGTGACTGTGTCAAGAGATATATATATATGTCCCCACAAAGTGAGTAATACATGGACAAACACACGCACACAAACACACGCATTTGCTTCTGGCCATCTAATTGCCCACTTGTGCACACTTAGAAACCCAATAAATCAAATAATTTTATGTAACACTCAGCTCTGACAGCATAGCTCAATCATCATTCACATCATTCAACATTCACCAGCAGAATCTTTTTTTTGTCTCAGTAAACACTGAGGCAGCGGTCACGCAGCGATACATGCACTGGATCATCAAGCCTTGAGAGCGAGCACCGTTCTCTTCACGCTGGGCAAATTAAAAAAACTTAATGCAAGACACAACTCTGCAGGCTGTGTCTAGGCGATATGTACGGACATGTTTCAGATTGCCAGACTGGGTTTGGGTCCTGACTAATATATACAGTAAAAATGAGGAAAATATTCTTGTTGAAGAATACATTTTGATTTGTGTCATTACTGACGTGTATGTAGATGCATGTTTTCTGTCTGATGATGGCAGGTTTTACAGACGCCATCTCTTGTTTGAAGCTTGATGTTTTATTACTCCCACAGAAGCCATTTCTGTGACTGCAGTCAGTTACTGTGTGACTGTGCTTTCTGTAATAATCAGGGAACCACAGAAAGTTGATAATGGCCAGTAGGTTTAACTGCCTACTTAGTGTTCAAAATGACTAATACACGAGTGTGAATCAGACGTCAGTGGCTGTTATTCACAGTTTCTTCTCTCTTCTGACGAACATGAACAAAGCAAAAACTTCAAAGAGTGGGAGAAATGATGAAGGACCAGGGTAAAATTACCTCTTGATCCTTGGATTAATGACGCAGATTTCAACCGGTGGTATCACAGATAGTTATTTTTCACACTCAAACTGCACAGAGCGATATGATTCATAAGTGTCTTTCATTAAAAACTAATGAACTGTTCTGTTTTCATTAAAATCAGGAAGAATACAGGAGTAACACTTAATCTCATGTTTTTTTAACCATCTATTACATGAAGCTTATTTATTTCTGCCTCAATAAGAAAGGAGATCTTTCTTCTGATCACACCATCGCACCTTGAGACCAGCTCAAACACTCAAAGCCACTCACTCTGTGTTTTTTACACCACCAAAAAGGGACGAGAGAAAAAGTACTCTGCCTGCATGTGGCAGAAAAACACTTGAACGAAGCAGTGATCAGCACTTAGACATAAAGATCACTCACTCACTCACTGAATCAGTCACTCACGCCCTCACGCACAAACACACTCTACCCATGTACAGTGCAGCCACATCTCCTCTAAATTGGCTGTTATCGAATAGAGTTTGATGGGGTGAAAATGAGTTCAAATTTGTCTTGACTGAGCAGACTGGATCTAATATCAAAATGAAGAGCCGGTTTGCAAGGTCACCAATTGCTTAGTGTGCATATTGATGCATTAATGCTTATAAGCTGCTGTTAATTAGCTGAAACTTTCACATTCCTAATTTGCTGCATTCTTTTGGCCTCTTTTTCTATCTATATTTTCTCACATTAGCTTCTACAGTGCTGTAATCTGACTTCTCTGCACCTTTGTGGTTGTTTGATTCGCTGCTCATGACTAACACTAACACTGAGTCAGTGCTACTGCCTCTCTGCAGAGCAGGTGAGCATCATGCTGTGAATGTTTGTGCTCTTGAAATTCTGATTGATGCGTGATTAGAGGAGACATTGTTCACAGCATGCAAAAATCTGAATTGATTCAGGTAATTATTTTTTTTCTTAATTGAGGATAAGTGCAGTAAAGTTAATCCAACAAATTCACGCTGACAGTGCTGGGAAAACTGCCAACCAACTCTTCTTCTTCTTCTTCTTTTTGACATATTTCTGTACTTGATAGTGAGAAACTATTACACATACAGCAGAACTTTCTTTCTCCCTGTGTTGCAGTGCTTTCAGGTCCACAGTGGAAAACCAATTACCAAAGCTACGTATCTATTCCCAGAAAAGCATTATGAAAACAGCATGGGCTTTCCCAACTTGAGAGCATGGGCTGACTCCCTAACACCAAATAATACCTAAAAACTGTTACAGGCTCATGCGACCTTGGCAGCCTCAGAAGAGAAGAAGACGAATGTGAAATGTAGCCGTTTACTTTCATTTCTTCACTTCATAGGATCAACTGTTGGTAATCTAGACTATATCTGTGAGTGGAAGCTGCAGCACACAAAGAAAACACACATGAAGATTATGGAAGAACAAATCATACTGAGAGGACCAGAGTCCAGCCCTAAGCCAGCACCTGGAACCTCTGACTTTAGCACCAACATTTAAGCTATAGCAGGGACTGGTATTCTGTGTTCTGGGTCTGTTTGGCTTAATTTGGATGAGAACCCTGTCAGCAACACTGAAAGATCACTTGTGCTGAATGACCATGACCATTGGGTTTAAGGCTGTACCTAATGCCAGCTAGACAAACTTGATGAGCAGCAAACAGGCTGCTTTGTATTCAAGTCAGGTTTTGCCCCCATGGCTGCAAAGGCTGAAGAGGTCCCTGATGATGGAGTTAATTCCCTCTCCTTCACTCCGCTGCTGAGACATCAGCTACTCTCAATCACCCTGAATGGAACACCCACTGTATGACTTGCAGGCCCACTGGTTGGAATGTTAATGCACTGATAATACCTGAAGCATAATGACCACATACTTCTCCACACCACCATTCATTAGAGTCATATGGTCATTTCACGGGTTTTTCATATTACCACATTAGTCACATGGTGACAACTTGAAGAGAGTCATTAGTCTGCTACTTCTGAAGGCGATCATTAGGTGATAGTTATATTAGAAGTATTGCAGTTCAGTAGCTTTTCAAAACACGTGCTTTGATAGCTGATAATTTCATGTTGTCTGAGGCTTGTCTGAGTTTGGTCAGAGGGTCACTGACTGGTCTTTTGCTTCAGTTCCTCTATCTGTCTGCATTGCTTTGGACACAAACTAGATTATATCATTTACAGCACAGGGGAGATGGATTTCTTAAGGTATGCAACAAGAGGCGTGTGTTCATTAGTCTGTTGTGAACGTTCGCCTGGTGCATCTCATCTAAATGATGTTTCAAATCAATATCACATGCACAGTGCAGCAGGAGGTTTTAACTGAGATTTTCTGGACTCTTCCCAGTTGTCTACATGCATACTGCTTAATGATATTGACAGGTAAATCAAAATGTGTGTTCACATGAGATAAAGCTAATTATAGGTGTCATGAGTACTATCAGGTTACCACAAAGACGTGTGTGAACATGAGCTGATGCTGAAATTTGCTCCGAAGGGGCGCAAATTAAGGCAAAAATTCATCTGGTATGTTGAGGATGTTTCGAATTGAGCAAAAAAAAAATTTACAGCTCCAACTCATGAATGTGTGGAGGTGCAAGTAATCAAGACTGTAAAAACACTCCAGATGTCAGATTTCAGGTGAACAGCACAGGAAAATGTTCCCTGCTTTCAGTCCAAACACCCAAAGTCAAGCAGCTCTGTGCTAATCATCGTGACTCTGAGTGTGTTAGCATGCTCACTTTTGAGCACAAAGTGCTTTGAAGGCATTTTGGAAGTCCAATATACAATCATTGTAATTAGGCGTGTAAATCAGAGGTAAATGGACATGAATCGTAAAATTCTGCATCATGGCTGGCGTAGACAGGTGTGTTGATTAAAACAGAAACTATGCATGAAACAGAAAAACACAGTTGAAGCTGTTGGTCTCGTTTCATCATGCTTTGACACTGTGCAGAACTGGAACATTTCCAACTTTGACGCCCACAGTGGTGGTATCAAAAACAATGCATGCCTGAGGAAACAGAGGTGAATGACACAGACCTTCACCAGCATTGTCCCATTCGTCTCAAAACAGAAACTTGCGCCACCAGACAGACTAGAAAATGTCTTATCGCTGCATACACTGCACTTCATACACAGGTTTCAACACTGAATCGCTGTGGTGATGAGCTGTGTGGGACACTGATGTCTTCTCTCAAACTGCCGTGTACGTGCCTCTGTGTTTACTGTGTGGGATGTTTCCTTGGGAACGCATGCAGGTGTCAGCTGCTGACTTGCAACTCTTTTGCTGTGTCACACACATGTGCTACACATCTCACATGTCATTCTGTCACCCAGTAGATTGATATGTTCTGCATGATCCTGAAGGATTTCCATCAGTTATATGAAAGAGAGATGGAGGCAGGGCAGACGAGGTCATCTATAAAAGTAACTCTTTCTCAGGGCTGGGAAGAATGCATTGCTTAATAATGGTGAATGGCAGTATTTTTCTTTTATTGAAACGAAAGAAAAAAAGACATATAAAACACATAACAGCAATTTTCAGGCTCCTTCTTTTCTATACTGGTATGATCCCTTTTGTATGTCCTTTCTTTATTGAGATTAGGATTTCAAAGGGCATGGGTATAGAAAATGATCAAACCCCTGCCCTCTTGTGAACATACAGACAGCAGAATGTGCTTTGCAAACTGGGTCTGAGCCAAAAACGGAAATCAGACTTTATCCTCCAACAATACATGAGCTGTGCCTGTGCTTGTTATGTTCTTGCAGGGTTATTGCTCTTCTGCTGTATGTGATGATGCACAATAAACTGCACCTAATTCAGCTACCGATTGTACGCTGGAGGATGCATTTGCTTACGTTCATGTTTGGGTTACATCAAAACAATGTTCCCCTGTGGAAAATATCAAGTCATCCCTCATATGTAACAAGAAAAGAAGGGCAGCAAAGCAGTCATATCTGCCAATTAGAGTTTTTATGGGAAAATCAGCATCAACATGAAATCACTTTTATCCCGTTGATTTCTTTCCAGCACAGAGCAGCAATTCAAGTGTAACAGTAATTCCAGCATTATTGCATTTGTTCAAGAGCATTTAGGAGAGTCAATATAGAAATATCAGTACTTAATCAATACAAAAATAAAAACAGTCTCAATTTAAGTGAGAAACCTGATTGACATGACAAAGCAGCAGGTAACAGAAAATTACAAAATACATTGAAAACAGTGAAAGGGTTTTTGAGAGTGAAATATGTACCAAACAAACAAACAAACAAAGAGAAACAAAACAGTTCTTATATACAGAATAACACCAACAGGCACAAACATGAAATGAGTTGTTTTCAGAGTGCACATCCAGTAAGACCCGTCAAGTAAAGTGGGAGGAGGGTTTAGAGAGAGGGGTGAGACAGTGTAGAACACGTGAAATGTTTGCTTTTGCCTCTTTTTTTCTCCTTTTCCTCATTCTAGAATTTAGGATATCAACATAACAACTAAATCTTTTTGTACACTTTCTACAGCAAATGGCATCAATAGTTTGACCTCGACAGTGTAGAACTCTGCTCAGTTATGATGTGTTTGTAGTTAGAAATGCAATTATCCACTGGAGCTCATCTAGAGCTGAGAAAATGTTCACTGACAGACTCATATCTACATCATACTGACCATTCTACATCAGAAACTGATGGTGAAAATGAAATCTTTGCGTTATAAGTGTCAAGATCATGAAATTATCTAATCTGTTTGAAGAAATGCCTCAGGATTTATCTGTGGAGCACAAAAATATACATCAATATAAATGCTTTTAAGAGTATAACTTGCTTTGATCATTAACGTTCCTACGAAACATGCTTCTGCAGACTCATAGGGAGCTAAGAGGGGGACTTACCATGGATACTGATCTGCATTTACAGTACCCAATAATATTGAATGTGTAATACCTCTCCAGACTCTAAAATACCTTTAAAAATACCTACAAAACACCATGTTTGCCATTGTTGGGGCAGAGACTGGCATGTAGGTGCTGTATAAGACGTGATAAAAACACTCAGTCATTGACTTTGACCTCATGGGAACGTTACCTTTTCACAACCTATAAGCCGAACTCCTAATAACCTATTAATACTTTTGAAATACATTTCATTCAATTTAGGTACACGACAATGTCAGTCAACTACCATCCCTGCTCGTAACAGCTGAAATAGATGGGGCACAGACACAACGCATCATGCATACAGAGCAGAGGTGTCGTGCTGTCTCCATGCCCCATGTGTTTTGGTCATTAGACCTTTCTAACAAACAGTATCTTAACAGAAAAATACACCAATACATAAAATTAGAACAACTATGGGTTCATTTTAACAAATATGAGTGGTTCTCTCACTGTTCATCAATGATCATTTCCTACATATTCTTCAAGTTTTCTAGCAACACAATAAGTAAAAATGTATCCACATTCATTGTTTGTAGTTTTCAATATTTCAGTGGGAATGTCTCATTATTATTATTGGAACTATTATTATTATTTATATGAACTGACCTTTGACATTATTAGTTCAACAGTGCTACAAAGCTCAACTAATCAGTTTTAAACATTAGTTATGCCAATTGACCAAATGTGTGCGTGTGTGTGTGTGTGTGTGACCAACACTGTGGCCAGAGCTCCATTACAGCCACACTGCTCTTTATATCCTTTATCTATGACACTGAGATTGAGTTGTTTCAACAGCGTGAAGTGCATACGTGTCAGTGGTGGCAGATCATGCCCTGAAACTCCAGCTCCTCTGGAAGGGCGTCTTAAGTTTGAAGAACATGAGTGGAGGTTTGAGTCGTGGGGTTTTCTCGGGTATGACAGCAGCTTTGCTCTCCTCAGTGGGAAACCGATTGTTGTAGACTTCTGGGTACGACCTCTGGAACTGAAAGGAGGAGGATATGCATCGTTACCGTAGGGACATGTGCACACACGCACATTCTTAAAATGAATGGCTCAGATGCACATTCCACAGCATATTGCTCAAAACTAGTCTGATTTTGACCATCAAGCCTCCTCTGAGTTCTACATTTAACAAGGTTGTTCTTTTAACATGCCTTCTCTCCAAACAGTGCAGCCATACCTGTTTGAGCCTTTTTCTCTTGTCCTTGGCAGGCAGCTCTTTGTCTGCAATCAGGCCTTCCAGCAGCTCCTGCAGCGGGATCTGTGTTCCTATCACCTTCTGCTCCTCAGACTCCACCCTGCTGATCTGCTTACAAAAAGCTGGAGATGTGCTGAAGTCTGTATCTGATCCTGCATATTTGATCTGATGGAGGACACAAAGGAAACAAATGCACGTTTGGTGATTTACACTGGTGTGACACAAACTGATATTCTGGATATGTACACCCCTGTTTTGTTGTCAATAATAAATAAAGTACAGGATATTTCTGCAAAATATACACAAAAAAATAATATGCAGCCAGTAACGTGAAGCTACTGACTTACCTGCTTAAAAGTTACAAAAATCCAGTTTCTCTGTCAGTGACATTAACTGTAGAAAATCCACTATTGTACAGGGGGTTTAGGAACTACCCTTTCTGTAATTCTACTAAAAACACAACACAGTGGGTGGATGGTTATGCCTACGTCTCCCCCAGAACACTTCAATGAGGAAATATATTATGACTAGCAAATATAAATAATATGTTAAGTGTGCAGGGTGGTTACAGTTTTAAAATCTCATTTAGAGAATTCAGTTCAGATGGAATCATGTTTTCATCCTCTTCGCTGCGTGGGATGTGAAGCTTATGCATCTACTGTTGGACAACGAGATCAATCAGGCCTTCGTTTGTAGGCCAAACAACGTTGAACACAGATTGTATTTCCTCCATTTTCTGACGTGCCAGCCAAAAGAAAAACACATGCAGGCATCAATATGAACCAACTGTGCATGGAAGGATAAAATAAACCTCCAGCCCATGAAGGCGATCGTGAGGAGAAGCACAAACTGGTAAGAGAAAACTGTGCCGCTGCGCCTGTCTACGTCTGATACAGTGTGTGATCCCACATCTATTGAAAGAGATGCTTCTATAGTTACTACAGGTTTACAAGGAAAACAGGCTTACCTTGAAGCAGGCGGTGCGAAAAGTGAATAAAACCCCTAAAGACTGTGGTCCTGTTTCTGACCTTTACAGTGTTGCCCATAGCAACAGATACAAACCAGATACAGGGACATCAGGCTTCAGCGCAGCAGTGACGGTGCTGTTATGAACAATACCGCTTTAATAATATTGATGCTTAAACCGAGTTCATGAAATTGCCTCAATGATGAGAGACTCTCATATGTTCATGCAGTAAATAGAATTTCATCCAATCATCATCAGCATGCAATAATGCTGCTGACTGGCTGCTTCCACCTCCATTCCGGCTGCAGTCTATCACAAATCTAAATTTGTTTCAGAAGAAAATCTCAAAAGGGTTTTTGCCAGATGGGACACTAAACCCACAACTAAACGGACGGTCATCAAGACCCTCAAGTGCTTTCCACTCACATTAACATAATGGATGTAATTTTCCTGATTTCACGTGGCTTTATCTAATATCTAAATTTCCCAGCCACTGTCTCCACACTTGGTGTGTGGCAAGTTGACGGAACCAATCTGACAACTGTCATACTGTTTCACAAATGATGCACAGATACGGCTTGGTATACATGGACTGTGGGAGGGAGCAGATGCAGCAGAAAGTGGGTGCACGTTACTGTGATGCAGAGAGCACCACCTGCACAGGCCTCCTCACGCACACTGTCCCTGCTCATAAATCCATTCATGACCCGTAGCTGCACAGAGCGTACCGACCTGAACTCTTTTGAGGTGGGACAGGTGCTCCTCAACCTGGTGACGCAGCTTGGAAGGAACTTGGAAGATGGTGTTGTGGTGCTCCATCATGAAGGTCACCAGTTTGGTGGCAAGCAGCTCATCCAAGTCCATCTCGTCTACTGAGCCCAGAACACAGTGTGAGAACATCTGCACCATCTGGACAGAGACCGCAAGGAAAAGGATTAGAACCTGAATATACTCATTACATGACACAAGCGTAAAGAATATGAGCACCTGTTGAATC
The DNA here is from genome assembly GCF_051107435.1 of Chaetodon auriga. Classification (NCBI taxonomy): domain Eukaryota; kingdom Metazoa; phylum Chordata; class Actinopteri; order Chaetodontiformes; family Chaetodontidae; genus Chaetodon; species Chaetodon auriga. The sequence continues at coordinate 8,645,702 of NC_135081.1, forward strand.
AATCCAAAGTAATACGTTTTGGACCACACAGCATTTTTGTGCAGATTTTAATATTTGAATTTTGTATGCACACAGACGGGGACTGGGAGTATCATCTAGACAGCCTAAATTCATACTTAATATAATCTGAATTGCTAATAAAACATCAAGGTTAAATGCTTCTGTGCTGGAGGCTGTGAAAGGGCAGTTCAGATCTTATGGTTCTATAGTTCAGGTGTAAACACAGTATCATATATGACCCGTAAATTTAATACAAAAGAGTGCAAGTCTGGAGCTGTTGACCATGAACTGTATTCATTCATTCATCTTCTATACCCGCGTATCCCTTTCGGGGTTGAGGGGGGGTGGAGCCTATCCCAGCTGGCAATGGGCGAGAGGCGGGATACACCCTGAACCGGTCGCCAGCCGATTGCAGGGCGACATAGACAGACATACAACCACTCACACTCACACCTATGGACAATTTAGAGTCATGAACTGCATATTTCTCTAAATATACTATACTCAATTTTCAACTTATCCATAGTATATCAAATGTTCTCAGTCATCCAGGTCATAGTTATCAAAGGAGGGTTGAATCAAGGGAAACTTGACTTGGTATGGTTTATTGAGTATACTTCAGTGTGAACAGTCTGCTGGGAATGGCAGACTTCATTGTTCATTTAGCGGGTAGTATGCAGCACATACTGACTGAGTATGTATTCAGCTCTATGTTAGCATGCAAATTTGAACACAGTGCGGGATTTTTTTCCAAAGCCTCTTGCACAATATTAAATGCTCTTGCTTACAAGCTTTATAAAGGCAGTGTGAATTGCAGGACTATCATATTTGTATTATATTCCTTGTTCATGACATTCTGTGTCCTTAAATTAGAATGCTGATTTGTGGGATTTCCTAACAATCCTACTCTTAATTAACCTCGCTAAACCAGAAAGGCAGCACAAAGACTGGTAGCAAATAACTGTCAGTAACATGTACCAGTGTGCGGGTAGCAATGAAGTCATTGAGTGGAGGCAGGTGGGGATTCTGGCAGACCCGAGCCATGAGACGCAGTAAAAGCTGGAGGCGTCTTCGGTTTGGAGGAGGCAGTAAGAGACAGCTGACTTGAAGGGCTTCAGTGGCAACCTCTTGCTCCTGCAGCAAACCTGCAGAGATATGGGAAAAGAATAGTCCTGCTCCTGAGGGCAAACATGCCGACTAGACAAACTGAACACCAGCAGCTGTTTATCTGTGGCAGAGCACAAATATCAGTCGTGGATCCACATTGTGAGTCACTTACTGAGAATGTTGACAAAGACTTCATATAGCTGGAAAGTCAGCAGGGGTTCTTTGAGTCTCTGAAAGTAATCTCCCACTGTTCTCAGAACATCCCTCTCAAAACCCGGGTACACTGGCTGTTTGCTTTCATTGCCATTAGGCCCTGAGAAAGCAGACAAATGCAGTTTTTAGTGCTTTACGACAAATACGTAACAATTAGAAATGCACAGCCCTCATTCCATGTTAAACTTGAATAAGAACAGAATGCAATCACATGCTAACAGATTGTGTTCTTTCTTTTTTGGATTTGGGGTCGTACAGTTAACCCTGGTTAATGTTGAATACATGTGCGTAAGCATGCCAAGTGGCACTTCAGATTTTATGGTGTGTGTGTGTATACGTATACCTACTCTCAACTGTCATTAGTGAAAAATAAACTGTAGCGTCTGTTTACAGACTAGCGTCCTCATGAATCAATTTAGAACGTACTGTAACTTATATCCTTCAGCTGCTTGTACCCACTGAAGTCTAAATCCCAAAGCAGATGGGGATGCTTCTAATATAAACTTTTAGAGTGAGCAGAAGATGTAAACTTACAATTGGCGAGGCATTTCATTGCTGATATAACCCAGTATGGCATGTCCTCTGGAGATGCAAAAGGAGATACAGTAGGTGAGTCATAATATTCTTGTAAGTTGCTGCTGAACAATTGTCCTTGCAATTGTGAATCAATGCATACCGGCTTTATTCTCCAATACGACTATGCCCGTCTTATTAACGCTGAACACATTGTGAACAATGTGCTTGCCGTTCACGTGTGCCGGGTTTAAAACTCCATCCAGTGACGTCAGGCCCAGCACGCCCTGCAAACTAAAACAAAAGAGATGCTATTTAAACATCTGAAGTAGTGGGTCCCAAAGTGGGTCCATGTCACCCTGGGGCGCCTTGCAGGCAGGTCAAGGGTGCAGCTTTATCATAGCATTGTTCATTTATTGTGTGCATTTTTACTGTCACATTACATTAATAAGGTTTTATGTTACATTTCCTAACAAATCAAAACAGAAGGAAAAAACAAAAGCACACAGTGTTAACACAGTCTAACAGGACTGAATCTGAGCCCACCAATAAAGCTAAAATCAGACCCAGGCTGCACGGTTACAACTTATTGGAAAGGTTTTGGCTGCTTGTGGAAGACAGACATCTTGGATATCTGTGGTATTGCGTGTTCTGAACATCATAATGTGTGAAGGGGCTCTGTCATTGCTGTATACAAGAAAACAAGATAAGAGCTAGCTTGTCAGTGAAGTCACACCTGCACATCCACATCAACAGCAAGCTCACTCATCCCATTAAAAAGCCTGCAGTTTTTTTTTTCCCTCTCCTTGTAGCCCTTAAATAGAAACTAATTTTAATTTTGATTAAAATGAAAGAAGTACATTTAACATAATTACACATATAATTGTATTCATTGTTTATTTTAAATCTTTATCTCTATCAGATGACCTGATGGCTTTTATTCTGAGTGACTGAGAATGGGCGTGTATTATGTCAGTTAACACTGATATAATATAATCAGCGATGCACATAAATGGTACACAGGCACACACGTGACAAAAATTAGAAAAGCAGTGATACAGATGTCGCGTGTAGCTCAGTAGAAAGATAACTGTTTCTTCATGAAACTCCTCATAACAAGGTCAATGGATTATCTCGAGTAGCCGGGCTGTGATTTCTGGAAAGAGACACTGCTGTTCAGTTTTTCACATGTATTTTTTGGGCGCTTTGAGCAGCGCAAGCCGACTGCCATCTGGTGCCATTACAATCGAGACAAGACAGACAAGTCTACGGCCCATGTCTACAGATCTCTGCAACTCACACCAAAATAATCTAGCTTGATAAATAACAATTACAGGTAAGAGGGAAAATGTATTGTTGATTTGGGGTGAACTGTCCCTTTAAGACCAAGCTATGAATGGGGTGAGAATCAAACATCATCTCCTGGTATTCACCTGAATGCTTGACTAAATGTGAACACCTGAATATAATATAATATAAAATTGTTGAAACCTATAAGCGTCTGTGTTCATATATGCATGCTATACTAGCTTGGGGTGCGATGAAGAGACATTTTCTTTGAATGGGTGCTGTGGTCCAAAAATGTTAGGGAACCACTGATCTAGAGCAAAAGATAACAAACAACATGAGCAGTTTGTAATGAGGTACATTGAAGGGTTACATACTGTGCAACTGTCATTGATTTCCAGATGTGGTCCACTTGTTTTGCGGTTATCTCCTTCCTCCGTATGAGCTTGCATTCATGCACATCCCCAATAGCTACGCTGTGCCTTTTATTCCACAAGTCTGAGGTCTGATTGAAAAGGAATAGGGACACGAATGAAACATTCTTTTTAACTTACACTGAGTATGCAGAAACATAGAAAGCCCTGTGTAATAAGAATCCAACACGTCAGTCTTCTAACTCAATCAAATAGAACATTTATGTGAGAAATCTTTGTTAAAAAAAATAAATAATAATAAAAAAATAATAATAAAAATACAAATAAATACGTTTTCAGTCCTTTCAGTTTTTTGTCAACGTGATGCAACCTAATAAAAGTACCACAGAACTGAGTTCAACAAAGAAACAACTGCAGCAGGAGTCTGAACAAAAACTGAAAACACAACTACAAGTAAACTATTTTTACCTGTCATTTTTTTCAGTTATATTTAAGTATTTTTTGTTCAGCTCGTATACTGCACTGCATTACATTGAGCTTTCCTTTTAATTTTTCAGTGTATGGTATAAGCAAAATAATGTAAATGACAGCTCTTAGTAGTAATTCAAAGAGGGGAAATGAAAATGATCTCTGTTAAAATGATCTCATCTTGCCATTTGCTCTCTATTAAGTTTGCATATGCTTACTTCACTTCAAGCACAGCATGAGTCAAAGCAAGCACTGGCATAGCTGAAACAGCTCTGTCTCTTTCTCACCATGACAGCAGACCTCAGGGGTGCAATGTTTTCCCGCTGAGGCAATTCTTCGTAGTCATCCCAGCGAATGAGTCTGGGCAGGTCACTGCTGTCTCTCAACATGGGCCTTGTTGGAAAAGACTTCAGTGGAGACAGTGTGGGGAACCTGGAGAAAAATACAAAAGCACTGGGCTCAGCCGGAGAGGGAATGGATAATCTGTCAATAAGGAAAAACAATACGTTCTGGTTTATCAACCAATACAAATAACAGTACAAGACGACAAAGTAGTACCTGTACAGATGGCCGCTGTCTTCAAAGTCCTCTGTCCCATGGCGTCCTTTGATGTCTTCAATGACATGGGCCTTGAGGAACTTCCTGAGCAGCTGCAGAGTCTGGTAGCGAGTCACCTCGGGCCCAAAGTTGTAGTTGCGCCTCAGCAGCTCATGCAGATAATCCACAGCCTCAGATCCTGTAAAACTCCAGTCATAGTAGCGGAAGTGTGCCCAGTGCCTTTTCAACGGCATGCCTCCACGGAAGAGTTTAATAGTTTCATTCCACTGCAAAATAGGGAGACATATACATTGTGGTTTGACAAGTGATGTGGGATGTAAAAAAGACAGCAAATAGCACAGATAGCAAATTCAAGGAGTGCTGCTAATTGTTAGATATTGCATGTAAATATTTCACTCAAACTACGACTATGATAGAGCACGCATAAGAGCATTTTATGTATTCAACAAGTTTCTTTTTTTAATGTTATGAGGGCGGTTTGGAACATTTTGTTAAAAGGGGAAGCATACAACATGTGAGGACTGAAATATCCTGCCCTCTGAAACGAAAAACAGTGTGCATTTCCTTCATTTCATAGTCTGCTCTGAAACAACTTTGGCCGCTCTAATATCCTCTAGTCACCAAAAAATGTAGGCAGGTATGAAAACAAATAGAGCATTATGTGCTCACACTGTTTGGGTGGTGCAGAGGTTATGGATTATCAGATCGTGCAAAGTATCCTGATGGGCAGGAGAAAAATGAAAGAAGTAGATAAAAGCAGAGAGAGACAGAAAGAGAGAGACAGGCTGCACAAGGTCATCACAACCCAGGCGATTATCAAACTGTATGAAGCAAATGCTGCTCACTCTGGTCTGAATCACGAAAAGAGCTGAACATGTGAAGGGAAAGATTAAAAATCTTAAAATAAGTAAAAGCCAAGAGGCTGGCCTTTAGGCTCCTGGGAAATGGGATAGGGATGGTCGTTCATTAAAACAAGTTGCAGAGGAGAGAGAGAGACAGACAGTGGAGTAGAAAGTGTTTCTTTTTTTTTGCACGTTTTTGTGAGTGAAAAAAAGGGTGAAGGCTTTGTGGATGTTGAGACTATAATCCATATATTTACTATGGGGTGCTTGGAAGCTTAGTTAACGATAACCTCTAACTACCAGGTGGCACAAATGCAATGCACACAAGCTTAAAAAGACATGAACTGTAGGTAAAAAAGAAGAAAAAAAAAGGCCGAAACCAATCAGGGAAAGGATAAAAATAAAAAAGATAGTAAGGAAGCCACTGTGACATATCCTTTCAACTTGAGGGTGTGTTTTTTTTAGCAAACATTATTGTATGGCTGTTCGTGTTTCTTTGCATGTCATCTGTCCTGATTCAGCACAGGTTTGTTCAGTCGAGATTCTCTTGACATTAGGCCTTCTTCACAGAAGACATTTTGACATGTAACAGCACCAAAGGCACAGGTGCAAATAAAATTAATGGGGCTGAATTCCATTTAGCTGCTTGCGTCTCAGGGTCCTGCTATGATGCAGCTCACTGGATCACCTGAATATAACAGAACTGTCGTTAACATTATTTAGTAACACCTGTGCCATTTCTACTGTTACAAGTCAAAATGTGAAAAAGACCAACAAGACAAAAAAGGAAATGGGTGCATTAACCTGCTAGTATATCTACACATATAATTCAGAATGATTTTGCAATGTGTTTTAATGTGTACATAGTTTATAAGAGTTGAAAGGAGTCCAAGCCACAGCCAGTGAGTGAACATATTAGCATTACATTGAATGGGTTCGCAGCTACCCTCAACAATGTAAACTCCGACGACTATTCTCGCAAATGAGGTAATAATGAATGCTGAATAGCATTGCTGCACAGCTCTCAAACACAGTCACAACAAACTAAACATGCGCAGGTATTTCAGATACTACAGCAGGCATGCAGGGCAATTAACGATAAACTTAAGACTGAGCTCAGTTTAAAGGTACGTTATCGCTTTCGACCACTCAATGAACAGAAATGATAAACGTACTAATTTCGCAGCGGTAACTTGAAGCAATTTTACACATTTAACGCAACACTGTAACGTTAAAGTCAAAGCCTTTCAACGTCACATTTGCTCGTGCCTTGCTAACGTTAACACTAAGTTGACAACAAACTCACCAGTTTGGTCGCCCTGTATGGACCCGGACCGATGACTTTACCGTCCATTCTGGTACTGAACACCCACTTCACGCGTGTGAAAACATGGAGATAGATAACTTCTGTGTTACCTTTTCAAAAGCTTCTGCTGCGGATGAAAATACGAAGTTACAAGAGTATCTCAATGCGCAGACGTTGCTGCCAACTTTGAATCTCGTGCGTCACGTCATTTGAACGACGTGATTCGACGGTGAGCTGATCACGTGACCACAAGAATGCAGCCTTTATGAATGGACATGCAGCAGGACAATACACACGTCAACGTTCAACTACTGATACAAGTATACTACTACTACTACTACTACTACTACTACTAATAATAATAATAATAATAACAACAACAACAATAAGAATAATAACATATTAAAAACAGATTACATAAGGGTCATAAAAGCATACACAAACTGTTATAACAAAAATCAAATACATGAAAAAAAGACTTCAAAAATGCGCCACTTAGCAGACATGAAAAAATAATATACACATTCAATAATAGCTCAGGTACTGTATTTACGGAGTAAGCAGTGCTTTATGTAAATGTTTGGCTAGATTTGCCCTTTGTCCGTGGGCCAGACTTTGTCTACCTGGTTCATTTTGAAAGACAGGATCACAGAACATTACCATTTATAACCATTTCTAAAGTTCAATGTTTGATTGATTCACACAAGCCTTTAAACTAATGACAAAGACAAGTTTAGTTTCAACTTATTGTATGTTGTCTAATTTCCTTCAGGATACATGTATAATGTAAAGGGATCTAGGCGGATGAGGCAGCCTAGTCACTGCAATGTTTGAAATGCAATAAGATCCCAAAATATAATCAAATAGTGAGTAGCTGGTGACATGATCTTTTAACAGAACCCAGGCTGTAGCTTTCTGGATAGACTGCAGGAATGACAGGAAGGTGTGGAGGGAATTACATAGGATGAACCAAAAGGAAGTAATTGCAGAGACAACCTTCTCCCAATCAGTGGACAATTGGTATGGTTCATAATTGAAGAAGTTCATGGCTGCACAGGGAATGACTGCACAACCAGTTTAACCTGCTTTCCAAAACTTGAAATTGGAATAAAACAAGAAACACTTGGAGCAGCCTTTCAAAGCCCACTGAGACCAAAATTGACAATGTGCAAGACTGCCATCTTTCCCAAGCTGAATGTTTACAATGCTGTGGCTCTACAGTGATGACAAAATATTAAGAACTAATCTGTCAGTGCAGCAGAAATGGCATAAGGCATTTAATGCCCCCCTGAAACATTTGCTGTAATACCCAAGGCACAGGCTTTTCCATTTAGTATGTTGGTGCTTATAAGGACAGAGAGGCACACTGTTTTTATCTAAGAGGTAATAGCAAGGGTTCCCCTTTTTGCAGCAATGGGCCAGAGAAAGATGCCTGATCAGGCAGGTCGAGACAGAAATGCTGAAACACTCAAACTTAAGACTGACTGAGGGAGAGCTGAGTTGCACCTTGAAATGACCTTGGATAGTGACAATGTTGTATTAAAATTCATGAGAAACGTCATGACAGCGATCTTTGACTTTGAAAGAATTTTAAAAGCAGTAGTATAACTTGAATAGCTTTAATCTCTGGTATTATTACAGTATAAACTATTCTCTTCATTCCTGTTACACATTAAAGGCAAGTGGCTGAAATATTCCTGAGTGAAAGTCTGTAGACACTTGACAGCTAAAAGGTCAACAAACACCTGTGCAGAGATGTTAACAGCCTTCGCTGGCTCAGAGATCATGAATATATTTGGACAACATAAGCCTGAGATCCAGAGTTCTGGTTTAATGACTTGAGCTGGGTTTTTGGATGCCAGAAATCACATTTGAGCCTACCAAAGATGTCAAGACCCTAATCAAACACTGATAAGCCCATCGACAGTCCTGTCTTCCATAATCCAACCTGGCTACATTCCATTTAAAGAATATGTCTCCTTCCTTTGCCTAACATCTCATCCTTGACTTCTCAGTGAAAAGGCACAGCGATAACCAGAAGAGGACGAGAGCAAAGATACTGAAGGTTCTGCTGACGACATGAAGGAACAAGGCAACAATCAACAGAGCCAACAGAGGCAGTGAGGCTGCTCATTATATCAGTAGTTGGAGAGGAAATGAAAACATTCCTGAGCAAGACGGACATTGACAATATTCATCATGACCAATAACTCATAAGCCCAGTGTGATTCACACACCATCACATCATATTTTTTGTGAACACCTCAAACTGTTAGATTATACTATTGCCACAAGACATAAATGGGAAAATAGCGCACAGTTGATTTTTGATAAAGGCATGCATCCTTATGAGTCATAAAAATACAGTACTTATAAAATGCACTCACCCCCACTGGAAGATTTATGTTTTATTGTCTTTTAAAATTGAATCAAAGTAGATTTAATGTGCCTTTTTATGATCAAAGAATTAGCCCCTTTAATGTCAAAGTGAAAGTCAATCTCTACAAAATGATTTCAATTAATTATGAATAGATAACACCTGCAGTATTCATCCCCTCCATGTCAGCACGTGATGCCGTTTTGGCAGCAAGTGCTGATATCTCTAACAGAATCACGACACTGCACAGAACGTTGAATCAAGACACAAGCAGATTTATGCCACCATCAATTTAAACCTTGTTACAACCTGTGATCTCCATCTAATTGATCACGTGACTTCCAGTTGGACTACCAGTGATGATTTAGGCATTTTGTATTTAATAATTAATTGTTTCTGTTTTAGATTGTCTGGAAAACAGTGAACCTTTAATCCTTCTGTGTCCTGGGTTGACATTTAACATTACAATAAACTGAAAACCTATTAAGGTTTGGAAGAAAGAAGAGAATAAAATAGCTCTATCAAAAAGCTGTCAGATTATAATACACTTATTTGCAGAAGAGGTTGATCTGGTGGAGGCAAAAATCAAATCAAGACACCCGGTGCTGGTGATGTGTGGCAGTTAGAATCAGATGACACAATGATCACAGAAGTGAGGGTGAGAGGAAGGACAGCTTCATTGTGTTGATTGAGTGTGACTGGAGACTTGTTGAAGGTGTGTCACCAACTCTGATTATAACCAGCAGCGGATACTGATCACTTTTACCTCTGAGGGACACCTGTGTGTCCTGTTGTCATGCCTCATTAGCAGGCAGAGGTGAGGAGGTATGAGGGCTCTTTCACATCTTTTGAAGTCTTTTAATCATCTGCTAATAAAGGCAGGTCATTTTTGGATGCTGAGTTAATGAGGAGCCAAACACAGGAGAATGAAGGATGGTGCATTTTAACCAAACAGAATGCAGTCCCTTTAAAGTTATAGGTGCCTGTGTGTTTGATGGTTCTAAGGATAGACATATGTCCTCCAGTTGCAGGTTAGCATGTCATTCTCTTTATATCTGAGGATAGTTATGAATGCATACACTGGATTTTTGAATTGATTCGTCTGCAACCCTTGTTCCAAAAAACACTGTGTAAAACATAAAGATTAAAGAATTAAAAACAAAGACAATACATTCAAGGCTATTGGCAAGAAAAACTAGTAAAACCGTTTTTGCCCTTTGGTCTTTATGATTAAACAAACAAAAAAAAATTATAACTTGATGACCTTTAGAGGTGCTGGTAGATGTTGTTTGTTACCTTTTAACAGAGCCAGTCTGGCTGTTCCCCCTAACTGTTTCCAGTCTCTCTGTGAAGCTAAACTAGGTGGCTGCTAGCTCCAGTGTCATACTTTTGTAGTGAGTCTCGGCAAGAAATGGAATAACCCTGTTTCCCAGAATGTCAAACAATTTCTTTCATTTTAGACATTGGTACAAATCTGTCGCTCCAAATGCTGAACACTTCTTTGCACTTGAATCACATCATATCTGTCATCAGATTTTGGCTGCCAATTCATCTTCCTGCATCCTTGTCCTTGTCCTCTCATGTAACGTAATGTCACATTTAGATCTTTGAAAACGCAAAATATTGCCAACTTTGCAAAGCACTGAAAAAGCAAAAGGTCTACCACTGTCAAGATGCACAACCTTGCACTTGAAAGGTAAACGTACTGTCCCCATTAAATGAAAGGCAGACAAAGATTACATTACTCACAGACCTGTCACTTTACAATGTGATTGATTGTCAGCTTGACAGAAAGTGGACTTAGGGGAGGCCATATTGCAGAGAGATCAGGTAAAACAGAGGTGTGCCTATGCAGTACAGCATCCACTTGTCTTGAGTGCTCCTGTGGAAAGGGATGACATACACCAAGTACGAGAAGGCATGGTATGACAGCAGCAAAGGTACTATTTGACACGAACACATAATGAAAAACAGCACAGTGCTGCCCGTATCCAGCTGAGCAACTCCTCGTAATGTTTAACTGTGAGGTCATGACATTGTTAGCAGTCTATTCAAAATCGACCACAGACTTTATTCTAAAGACTGCGTGTAGAGATTTGAAGAAAATACTGCCATTTGATCTCCTGCTGTGTTGTGCTAGCAGTAACACCTGGGAGACTGATCTGTCTTTGGCTTTATCTCAGGAAGACTATCTAAACATGCAGTGAAAACAGCAAAGTTGGTAGCTTATGTGCAGATCAAGTACAAAATGCACCAAAGGAAGGCCGCCTGTGATGATACTCTGGTTGTGTGACAAATGAAGGCCCTGAACAGAGTAGAACAAACTCAAACTGTAAAAGAATAATGAAAATGTTACTCCACAAATGCTGGATGAGAAAATGAAAATGAGAAACTGTTTGCTAATAGGTTCACCATATCAGCTTAAAAGGTGATGATATGTCATGCCGTCTCCACAGCTTGTTTCCCAAAGGGGTCAAAAAACATCACCTATGGCAGCTTTAAAACATAGAACGAAAAAACTAAATCTTTCAACCATTTTTTCTATGGAATGTGTTCTAAAGAATTTAACATTGTGGATATTTTCTATGGTATTTCCACTTATTTATCTTGTTGTATTTAAATTGGCCCCGAATGTACTTAAAAGCAATGAGGAATGCAGTTGGGATTCAGACAAAAGAGGGAGCTCCCTCTTGAGAATATTAAATATTAATATTAAAGATGAAACATTGAAGATGAAGGAAAAACTTAAGATGTCTTGTTACTATGTATAATTTTTCACCCGTCTAATGATCTTGATTCCATCTGGTCTCTTGACCCTATTTCCACAAAACTGCTTAAATGTCTCTTTCACTGCCTATCAAATGATCTTCTGCATATCATTAATGTGTCCCTGCAGTCCGGTGTCCCCACTTCTCTCAAGTGTGCTGTGGTCACTCCACTAATAAAAAGACTAATTGAAACCCAACAGATGTCCAACCTTCCTGTTATTAGAAAAATCCTTGAAAAGGTTTTCTACAAACCACTGCACAGCAACCCTCCACAACGTACATGATGTGTAGCACTATGGTTTCAGAGTGAATCAAAACACTGAAACGGCTCCTGTTAATGTGGTCGATGAAATCAACGGCGATGCAAAAAAAAACTTTCTTTTCAAGTATTGTTAGACTTGAGTGCCGCTTTCGACACTGTTGATAGTGACATTCTACATCTGGACCTGTTTGTCAATGGTTCTGAACATATTTAAAAGGAAGGACTTTTGGTAACTTCTCATCTGAAGAAATTGACATTTTCTGTGGGGTTTCACAAGGTCAGTTCTCGGTCCACTGCTAAACTGTACGTGCTCCTTCTTGGTACTATTGTACTGAATCACAATGTATCCCACCATTCCTATGCTGATGACACACTGCTGTACGTCTCACTGAATTTAGACAACCTCAGTCCTGTAACTGAGGCCATCAAATGCATTGATGACATCAACCGCTGGATGTCTCAAAGCTTTCTATAGAACTGATATTCTGATTGTGGACCCAAAAGTACAAAAGCAGGAGACTGTATCCATATTTTCATCTTTTTGCCTGAAACACAGCGAGCATGTCAGAAACCTGGATTATCGGTGACATCACGTCACTGCTTTTATGAAGACAGCTTTCTGGATTAAACAAAAATTAAAACAACAACACACAAAGTCCCCATAATTGTTACATTTTAGGGTGAAGACTTGAGTTAATGTTAGCATGAGTTTATCATACCTGTGAACATGTTCATCTGTCTTCTTCTTGCTTTATTGGCAGGTGCCATTTGAGTGAATGGTTCCTCGTCAACAGATATCAGAGCTAATGTCCTGCATATTGACACCTGCTGTACTGGAGGGGAATGTAGCAAACACATCGAATAGGCTGTTAAGCCTCCTGTCAAGAGCCAGCCTTTTTTTTTTTTTTGTTGGAAGGTTAAAAATATGGGAGGGTCCCCAGAAAAACAGGAGGGTTGACAGGTCTGGCTCACATTATGCAAACCAGCAAACAAATGGGAAAAAGAAGGGCTTCTGCTGGTTTCACACTAATCCACTGATCAACAAGCAGTGGTAAAGCTCGAAGAAGCTGAGCAATGTTTCAACAAAGGCAAGGAAGAAGAAGAATGCTATACAGTATGTTCTGCTGAGAAACATTGAATGTAAGTGCATAACTTTTGTTTGCTGATGTGAACAGTCCACAGGACAAAACAGTAAGCACAATTACAAAAGACAATTCAGTTTGTTACAACACTGAAAACATTGTATTCCCTTGAGTACTGAAAGCTCTTTTACTGCGTCTGTTATTGTACCATGTTCATGCTGTGGTGTTTATCTTTTTTCATGGTGACAACAACGTATATCATCGATCTATTTATTAGACAGAAAATCAGTACAACTACAGGATAAACACTTGTTTTTCTAACCAGTGTGCTCATCACCTCCATCCCGGTGAGTGTGATCAAAGCAGATCTGCATTCATTTTAATCATGCTCTATAATCAAATATTAATGCTTACTCTTTAACTAATCAGCCACTCTGCTGTTTCAGATCTGTTAACAAAATATAATTCCTTGCTGTCACTGGATTCCTGTCTCCCTGTCAGATATGACACTGTAATCTTTCCTTTCTAAAGAGCAACGTGTGCAAGATTGTACTCCAAATTCAAGGGTGAAGGGCGTGCTAATATGATGTGTGGGTGTTGAACAAAGCAATTTATGCTTTTTTATCCCACTAAAATATTAAGCTGTTGGCCACGTAAAGCTGATAATGTGAACTCATGAGGTCTTTTACTTTACTTACTGTAATAATTGTATTGATTTAGATCAATACTGTCAGCCACACTGCAGCAACGAGTCTTGCCAAATTCCACAGGCAGCAAGAAGAGTGCCAATAGGCAAACAGAAAAACAAAAACTGAGTCTACTGCCTCACTCTGGTACATGAACAGGCCAAGAGATCTCGCTGATATTCCTGTAAGTGCTCCAGTCTGCTGTGTGTGGAACATACCGAGGGACGCGAGTATGTACGAGAGCTGAAATCAGCAGCAGCCATGTTGAGTCAGGTCAAGTCGAGTATACAAGTTTGTAGTCCTGAACATTACTCCAGAGGGGAAAACGTGTAGCAGTCAATCCCCACACACACTGCTCTGAGCTACACTTTGTCGCACAGTACTCAGATGAGTTTAGAACACTGTTAAAGGATATAATGCTTTCATTTTGATGGCTGCCAGTTAGTTTAGTAATATGTACAGTAAAAACAGACTAGACAAGAAAAGGCGAGAGGCGAGAGTCACACTTATGCTGCCATTTCCTGCATGCAGTACATACCAATGCAGATCCGGTATGAACTAAACTAAAAAAAGGTATTGTCCAAAAGATTCTCCATTTTCAGCAGTAGCTAATATCTCCTCCCTGATGGATTTAACCACAGGATACTGAGAACAACACAGGGACTGCACCATTTTCACCAAAATTGTAGTCAACTTTCTTTATCCAGCACATTTAAAAACAGCAAATGTTGACCAAAAGACAAACACTCACTAATGGTCAAATAATAATACAGAAATGATAAAATAAAGCCATATAAATAAGACATAAATAAGAGGATTTGAGTAAATAAATGAAAGAAATCTAAAGAATGAGTACCGAGATGTAACCTGGTCCCAGATCAAGTGTGTGTGGAGTGTGATGGCTGCAACCAGAGCTCAGCAGTGCATGACTGAGAAAAAAGTGACAATGTGTCAGGTGTGATTTGATCGGAAATTTTACTGTGTCATTTCACTGAATTCCCACCATTCCCTCCCATCACTGAGAGCCCAGAGCAGTGTGTCACTGAAGACCAAAGCTCTCCTCTGTCCCTCTTCCTCTTCGACTCTCTTTATCTCTCAGGCTGTTATTTTCAAATATACAACTGTTGCCGTCATCCTGACAGAATCATTATTTATTGAAAGGGACCAGGAGCTGCCTGACAGCTGTTTGACAAAAGTCCAAAGATGCTCTCTACTGCTCCTCTTGCCAGTAGCAAGTGGTAAGTGAAGATATTTTGCTGATTGTCACAATGTCTTAGAGTTTAGATTCTCAGGTTAGACAAAATGAAAAAAAAATCAGCAAAGAAACCACATGTGAAACCCTCGCTTGGCTGCCAATGCTGACGCAAGACTGGTCCATCAAATAATCTGACACAAACAAGAAAGAGGCCCAACTGATAATTACATCCTGCTGTCTTGTGGGTGACAGTAATTGAACGTGTGCAAGGAGGTGGATCATCCATGTTGATGAACATTCCACCTTTACTGAGACAGAACGAGCCTTGAACAATGTGTCGCAAAACCGTGTCCCTCTGCTTCTCATTGTGATGAAAAGACAGGTTGATAATCATGCTGCAGCTGTGTTTGGTGAGACAGGACAACAGCTCTGCTTCCACAGAAACCCACTCACAGTCTCAACAGAGCACAGCAATTCTCAGAGGGAGAAATCCCAAAGTTATACATAACAAACTTTTTTTCTAGTTACACCGAGCCCCTTGGAACAGTGTGATGCTGTGCAGGGATTTTGGCACAGTAGCAACAGTTGAAATTCAAGATAAGACTTTATTGATCCTCAGTGGAAAAATCATGTTACAGCAGCACACAGTCAGACTGAGCTATGCAGTAGAGATGACAGAAGATGACTAAAGATATTAGAGATGGCATTAAAAATAGTATACTATGTATACATTACAATACTTTAGACGATACATAATGTATATGCAAATACATGTGCGAAGTAAATCCTGTATTGCAACAAAAGCCATAATGTGTGAACTATATGTAAGGACTTTACAATATACATAATAATATATTCAGGTATATAGTTTAAATATTTGCAGGTCCTATACAAACGCTGAACAGCGATGTTGCAAAGAAATGAAATATATAATACAAATTTTAAAATATACCTTGATAGAGCATACAATAATCTGAAAATTCAATGATAACAACATACCAGTGATGTATTATTACATAGAGATATAACTAATGTAAACCAGGTCAGTTTTAATGACAGCCCAGAAGCACAAATCACAATTTACCTCAAGGGGCTTTATGATGCAATGTAAAATAAATTAGTGTTTGACATGTTAGGGCTACTTATACAGTACAGCCCCGATTCTGGAAAAGTTGGGATGCTGTGTAAAATATGAAAACAGAGTTTGAATTTCCAACTCAAAGTAAAATACAAGATGTTGAATGTTCAAACTGAAAAACTTTATTGTTTTTTGTGAATATACATTCATTTCGAATCCGATGCCTGCAACACATTCCAGGGGCATGTTTACCCAACACTCAGCAAGTGAGCTGGGAAAGTCATTGTTAAAGTGTTGGAAGCGAAATTCTTTCCCAGTCTTGTGTGATCTATGGCTTCAGGTGCTGAACAGTCTGGGTCTCTGTCATATTCACCTGTTACCAGTAAACCTGTTTACCTGTGGAATGTTCCGAACAGGTGTTTTTGGAGCATTTCCAGTCTTCTGTGGCCCCTGTCCTAACTTGCTTATATATTTATATTTAAAAAAAATCAATGACATAGATGAGGTGAAACATTCATATATCGTCTTTGGTGATGTATAAGGGGACCAGGTGCAGGTGTATTGAGCATTCAGAAAAACTACTCACAATGTCAAACAGTAGGTTAAATATTTAATGAAAAGCCAACTAAAATGGCAGTCGGTTGGACAAAGCCATAGAAAGAAAGCCAAGTACATGTTTTATTGAAGGCATTGCATGAAGAAGTGGGCAAATGAGCTTGGAGAGAAGCTCCCACTGAAATGAATGGACTGCCATGTTTGGATTCATCATCCAGTTTAATACATCCATGGCTGACAGACTGAGTTAATGCAAATACAGCAGATTCACTATGTTAATGCTGTTTTATCCCCAAGGCTTAAGTGAATGTTTTGGTGCAATCACCTCTTTAATTAAAGCATTTTGAGGGATGTCATAGACCACAGTGTCAATCCAAGATGTAAATAAAAACAATTATTCAATCATCTCTAATTCAATCAAACTTGAATTTGAACTAATCACACAAGCAGCTTGAGTAAAACAAGCTGTAAATCTGTGATGACTATATTTAAATCTATTTCGACTTTGGGGAGGACTCTCGGGTATTAAAGCTTCAAAGTGAAGCATGCTCCTTCATTCTCTCTGAATATTATTTCGAATCAATCAGCCGTGTGTTGACTTTTGTAGGTCAAAGTCACCCTGCGTTTTTAATGGTGGAGCTAATTAGTTTTGAAGAGAAAGATGTGCTGAAAAATTGCCCCATTTTATGGGAACATTTTAGCTATTCAGAATAAATTGGGTCATTCAGCACTGGGAGGAGAGATGCAGCTGTGCAAACGCTCTGCAAAACAGGATTTTCGCCATGTCATATTTTGGTGATAATGGGATATACTGTAGCTTACCAGCTGAATTCAAAACCAACAGTCCACCCTCTAGGGCTGCTGTGAGATGTACATTTTCACTGCATGAGTCTAGGGATGATTATATCTGTCTGCTGGTTGGTCCACCAGATCCTAAAATATCTCATCAACTTCCATGAAATTTTGTTGACATTCACAGTCCTTAGAAAATGAATTGTGCTGATGATCTTCTGACTTGTCCTCTGGCGCCATCATCAGGTGAAAAGTTTCCAAAACTTTGATTTGTATCCAACTACCTGTAAATCTGGCATTGCTCTCAGCCTCAGTTGGACTTACATAGTATGCTAACAAGCTAAGCTAATATGGTGAACATCATAAACATACTGTACCTGTTTAGCATGTTAGCATTGTTATCATTTGATTAGCCAAGCTCCCTGTAGCAATAGGGTAATTAAATATTGGACTCTTCACATTTGAAACCCTTCTTAATGCCTCATTAAAACACTGTCTCCCTCAACAAATCTTAACTCTTCAGATGTGGCAATGGCAGTTGAACATGATTAACACAAAGGCAGGTTTCTTGTAAACAAACACATTTATGTACATTCAGTCATTCTCAACATGTTTCATGGGTTAGGGTTAGGTCATGCATGCATTTTTCTGTTTACATTTTGAAACCTGAATTGCAAACATCAGCTTTTTCTCCTCCACTTTTTGCAGGATGCATTGCTACCGATTGTCAATCAAACCCTTTCGTGTGAGTACACGCATCTCGCTCGAGAGCGCACTTCAAAACATTGCCCCTTGTGGTCAAAACCTCCACAGGGTACCTTTAAGGACATGCAAAAGGGCAATTTTCCTGGCCCTGGTCAATCAGGACATTATCTCACAATCTATAATCCTCTGTGACTATCAACTGTCTGCATGTGACGTCAAGAGAAGAGTCTGATCTGAATGCAACTATTTAACACCTTTGATGGAGCTGTGTTCGTGTGTCATCCCCCCACACATTTCTGCTCTATTAAAACCATTAAGTAGAATTAGGCCAATCTTAATTGAAACCCCATCCTCTTTCTTGTGGATGCTTGTCGTCATGGAGACAGGGCAGCTTTACCTGATCAACGTCTGGTTCAGAGTCAAATTAGGTCTAATCAGGTTGACTGTCTCTTTGTCAGTCTGCAGTGCACTTCTCTGCCTCTCTGCAGCATAAAAGCAACAACTTCCATTCACGACTCTTTATTCCACAGTCACACACAAGACTGAGCTACTGGAGACCATAGAGACTAGAGAGATAGAGAGCTGTGGGTGCTTATATCTTTTTATGGGCATCAGATCTGGTTTTGAGCTGATTGTAAATCATTCAATGCTATTGTTTGCTTTTTGATTTATGTGATAGTTGGTAAGCTTTTCACTGGTAGCATTTAATCTGAAGTGCTTGGAATCAAGTGTATGGAGGGACGTTCACTGTGAAAGCTTTGTCATCAAACCTGCTGAAACATTAAACTTTTATCTTCAGATGAAGGACAGGCAGAAGCCAAGTCGGTCATAATTTTCCGAGTAGGGTGATGTGGGGGGCACGAGATCGGAAATGTCAGAAATAGAATGAGCAGGAGGAGAAAGGCTGTGCCACGGCAGTGCTTCACAGACAAATGGGCTTGATTTGTTTCTAAAATAAGTGACATCCAGTGGAGTTCGATTTAGTTAATAGTCTTTGTGCAGTCTCGTGAACCCGATAAAAGAGTGATAAATGTGCCTTTGTAAAGTTTAAAGAATTACAGCTGTTACAATGGGCAGATATGGGAGCATAAAGACTTCCTCCAAACCAGAAACTAGGCGTGACTTGAATAAATGAAATATGCATTGAATCTGTATTTGTGGCACATTGTTTCAAATGAGGAGACAAAACGCCTGGGCCTTGAGTAGCGAAGGTGGTTTGATTTGAAGGATTAGATACAATATTTTCCCATTTATTCTCCAGAGAAAGTTGTGCTGATGGCTCAGAAAATGAAATGCAGAGAGCAAAAGCACAGGTTGCCTTTGTTGTTAGACACAGCACAATCAAGGTGAAGTGCTTCCTCTCAGGATCATTGGTAATTTAGGCAGTATTGCATTAAATAGAGCAATAACCATTTTTTTTTTGTGGTGACTGCGTCACTGTGGGAGGCCAGAACGGCTATGCTCTTGAGATTTTATAAACAGTGTTTTGGTGACCTCTGCAGGTTAAACTCATCATATTCTGGGGGGTAAATTATGCCATGTGGGATGCTGCCGTTTAACAAGATGTGACAGGCACAAAAACATGCACCACTGTTGAGTTAAAGGGGCAAATCAGGACATGCATGTTTCCATTTCGACGGGTCCCTCAGGCCCACACCTCATGACATTCACATCTGATGTAAACTTTGTTTTAAGTGGAATTATTGCACAGGAAAAAGGGTTTCATGCTGTGAAGGTTCCTTAAAGTGGCACAGTTTTTATGCTTAAAGTTCACAGCATGTGTAACACGGAGGCACTCTTGTCAAAGTAATGGATAATTAAATAGTAACTATTCTTCATCATCAGATGCCAACAAACACACACACACACACACAAACATGGCACATATTAACATGTAGGTTTTTGATAAAATTCAGTCACTCAACAGAACACAGTTTACCTTTTTAAAGCTTTGAAGGTTTTGTAGATTCAACTCAGTTGACTATGACCTTTAACACACAGAGAGAAACTGGCATCTAGCTGTCAGGCATGTCAACAGTGTGTGTGAGTGGCTAGAAAGAAAGAAAGCATTTCATCTGTGAAGTGTTGCCATTGTCATTTTATGGTGTAAGTCTTGAAGAAAGGTCATTAAATCATGATAAGAAATGCTAAGTCTATTCTTAGCCATGCTGGTGGCATGACTCTAGTGGAAATAGTCTGTGGGTCAGTCCACCACTTTGCTCCAGAGTGAAATACGTCGACAACTTATGCACACTGGTGGCCTAATGTTTACAACACATACCACAACATATCATAACCTCAACATCCACGGCCGGGTGATGTTTTTCACTCATCATTCCCTGCCTTCCCTGTCTCTCTCTAACTGATTGTTAAATAAAGGCAGAATTCAAAATAATGATGAATAAATATGTTGGCAGTTTGTGGTGGCCAGAGGATGAATCCTGCTGACGTTGGTCATCCATTGACTTTTCCTCTGGGTGATTGTGAGGTTCATCATTTGTAGTTCAGAGCGAAATATCTCAACAACTGTCAAATGGATCGCCATGAAATTTATCGCAGATATTCAAGGTCCTGAGTGGATTCAGTTAAACAACTCTGGTGATCCTTTAATTTGCCCTCCACTGCCACTAACAGGTCAACATTTTCACCTATCTCAACATCTACATGGTGGATTGGTGCGGACGTTCATATCCCAGATGATGTATCTTGCTGAATTTGGTGATCTTCTAACCTTTCCTCCTGTGCTACCAGCAGGTTGACTTTTTATTCAAACTAATGACATTCCCATCAGTCTCACCCGTATTTTGTGTTTAACACTAATTCGAAAATCTTTGTATACCAACATGCTAAACCAACACGGTGAATATGGTAACCATATATGGTTCCTTCAAAACATAAACATGATAACATTATCATTGTCAGCATGCTGATGTGATTGTGATGTGTTTAGCTCAAGTGCAGACTCACAGTGGCACAAGCAAACAAAAAAACAAAATACAAAAGCTATACATACAAGAGCAAGTTAAATCTAAATAATACTCAAAATACGACATTTGACTATCATACCTGTCTGCAAATGGATTCAGGGAACAACTGTAATGTCTACAGTCCTCCACTTGATGGCAGCATTGTGACTTGATGGAACTTTAAACGCCTGCACTTTCGCATTAAACCACGATACCGTGAGACCATATTGAGGAATTTATGAGTGTAAATGGTTTATGCATCACATTATTGATCCATTATTGTGTTTTTTAAGATGATGGTCAAGAAACTTGAGCGGAGTTAAAGCACACAGTGCTCTACTGGCGCGTTTGGCCTTTCCAGCATGTATTTATTCATGCAGTAATTTTTTACTTTATTTTTTTGTTTGTCAGTCTGTTGGTTGAATTGCCTTCTTGTAAATCTATTTGATTTATTTTTTACCTGTCCGGTCAGTCACTTTGTGTTCTTTTTATGCTTGATCACCTCCTTCCTGAAATGTGGCTCTTTGACTGAATATCTTAAGCGCATGAGCTTGTTTGGGTTGGGTTTTTATTTATTTATTTATTTATTTTTTGTATTTCTACTGCCAAGGGGGGAAAAATGTCCTGATGAATTATGTAATTTCCATTCACTTTCACCTTGGGAAAACAGAAAGGGCTGGGAAAATGAACATAAAGAAATATTGCGGCCTCGGTAAAAACGCTGTCACAACTTCTATTCAGACAATCAGACAATAATGCAAAACCTATAAAGAAAGTTCCTGGACTGGTTTTAATCCTGGAGGAGTGCTCATTTAGTTATTTCCTGTTGACTTGTTTTTGAAGAGTGGTCTTTATTTCTCCAAGATTAAAATTCAATGAGGAAAAAACCCAATGGAGTGTAATAAGAAAAACAAAAATAGCCCTGCATAGCCAGCCAGGAGGTATAGAACGTCATTTGTGTTTCATTATTTACGGTGAGGCCATACGCACTTTTTCCTTTTTTTTAAAGACATGTCCTTTCCCCACATTGCTACGAATTATGCACTGCCTGTAGTGGAGCTGCCACGCTTCACTGCTTACTAAATCGACAGTTCCCCCATAGCCGAGCATCGCTCTCAAGCACATCACGCCAGGGCCCATTTTGATGACATCATCACTGCTGTCACTCTCATTGTGGACCGAGCCCTCTGGGTAAAAGGGTGTCATGGACTGCTGCACACCCATATCTGCTCGTCCGTTTCCCAACACAGAAGTATCCCCTATCAGAAGTCCCTGCAGTGTTGCTTTGCAGCATCAGATTATACTTGATGACTTCATCTTAATCACATTCAGTTTAATTTTCTTTTATCTCCACAGCGCCATGCCACACTGGCTGCAAAACATTCCACAAGTGGCGGCAGACAAGCCTTTTTGAGCATATGCATCTACACACAAGGACACGTAAGTCTGCTTTTGTTCAGTTCGAGGGACAACTTCCTGTCCTAATTTCACATGGTCGTTGTACTTTTAAATGGGAAAGACTTCTAATCTAACTAGTAACTACAGACTGGATTTGCCGTGCAATGCATGTGCAATCACACTCACCATAAAACGAAACAACCAAGCAACTTGTAGTACTTTCCAACATTAAATACAGCTTGTTCAGTCTTTAACTGTTCTTTAGCTGCAGTTTCATAGCATTGCTTCTAAATGTTCATACTGCGAAATGACAAAAACGGACTGCTTTCCCTTCAATCTGCTTTAAGACGCATGGTACAAGTCATCTATGACATTATCCCAGATAAATGAGCAACAGTCCATAATCTGCCATGCATGAGGGAAGGTTGTTTCACACACAAAATTCTAGTTCAAGTTATTTGAGTTAAAATAAAACACACAAAGACAGACAAAGCTGTAACAACATATAAACAAAACCACAGAATTAATAGTTTAACACTAATTTTCAACCCACCCTCTGAAGTATTCAGCTCCTCTACTTACCGTAGGGAAAAGTAACAATACCACACAGTGAAAAGTACTACAATGAAAACTCTACTCGTATAAAAATGTGTGTGTATAGCATGTAAAATGCACTTTAAAGTATCAGTAGTAAAAATACTGATTCATCAATGTGTCAATGTGTAGGCAGGATTTTACTGCTGTAGTTGGCTGAGGTGGAGCTACTATTAATTATTTGATATAAAAAATGCGTCGTATTTTATAAACTCATCGTATGTTTGTACAAAAAATATTAATCTACAAAATAAAATCACACAAATGGAACAAGAAAAAAGTAGAGTATTTCCATCTGAAATGTACTGAAATAATAAGTACAATTACCTACCTCAAAATTGTAATTGAAATGTTTTTATTACATTCAATCAATGCTTCAATTATACTTCATTTTTTTTATATGGGGGAGTTTATATTAACAATTTTTCAAAATATGGAAGTTCCACAGTGCAATGCTAAGTTTGACCAAAATCTACTTATCATTTTGGTGCTGGTGTTATAAAGTATTATGAGCTTACAGGATAATAGAACTTATACAACAGAATAAAACTTATTCTACTTATTAATATATATAGATATATATTAACAACAACGCAAAAGACTCACTCATGTGCACTTTAAATGTCTACTGCGGAGAAAAACAACAGATACATTCACGTAATTGAGCGCTGTGGTGAACAAAGCACTGAATGTGCCACAGCTTATTCTCTGTCAAAGTGAGCTGCGTCTCTTCACTGGTCTTTGAACACTTTTGACCTTGCTCGGTGACTCCAGACACACACTCAGAGAAACATGGTTTTCTCAGACATGGCAGAGGGCCAAAATAAATAACCTGCCCTCAGAGTGTCGGCAGAACCGCAAGAAATCCAAAACCCAAGACCAGGCCCAGCGGCACTCACTCACAGGGCTATCAGCGAATGACTTGCTGAAATTTTAATTGTCCGAATGCATCATGTGGTTTGGAAACAAAATCAAATCAGGACGGATCATCCTTCCTCTTTGACACCCATCCAAAGGAGAGTAGCATTTTTGATTAGGGTTTCATTTATTTATTTTAGGTGGCTCTGATTTCAAGGTCGGGTTACACCAACTTGGGGGACAAACAGATGACATTGTATGGATAGGTAATTCAAGAGTCTGCATGCTTCGATCCTCACAGATAAGAGGGAGATAAGAGACAGGTGTCTTATAGAATAGAGGACATCCATCCAGAAATTCAATCGCTAAAGCTCAGTCAAAAATGGTGTCCATGAAATAAAGGGCTTGATATCAATACCTAACTTCAATTAAGGAGATCAGAATTTCATACATACATCCTGATATATCAAGAAGAGATTTTTCTTTTTCTTTGCTTTTTATTCAACTTGACAGAAAAAGACAGAGCATGGATACAGTCAGTGCCACCAACTTAAACAAACATTTGACAGATTTTAGGATGATGTCTAAATATGATTTGTTGGAAGTGGAAGTGTGCGAGTGAATGTTTTACCGTCCTCGCTACACGCCTGCCGACGTTTCCCCTCCTGTCCAGTCTCACCATCGTATCACTTGTCTGATGTCACCACAACAGTCAGGTATTGCGGCTTAAATGTGATTAAAGAAATGTTAGACGTAGACAGTAGACAGGACAGCTCTTGTAAGATGGACCTCTGCGGGTGTGTGGTATGTGTGTGTGTGTGTGTGTGTGTGTTACCATAAGAAAGGCACTCTCAGGTACACCTTCTTTAGTGCAAAGGTTTACGTCACCGAGCTTTGCAGAATATTGCAGGATGCAGTGAGTAAAAGAATATTTAACTTTGCAATTGCATGACCGTCTCCTCTTTTCCTCCCCCCTCCCTCCCATCCTTCTCAAAAGTAAAAGCTTGCAGTCATCGAGGCTCCCGTCGAGCTGCTGAAGGTGCATTTTTAAATACACTAGAAGTCCGTGTGAGTGATGGGGTGGCACGATGGTGAGCAAATATTGGAAAAAACCGGGTGATGAACATCTCTGACATTCAACGTAAAGGACATATGGTGAGGGGACAAAAAAAAAAAATCAATGACATTCTACTCAGCAACCAATGAGGGACAAATGGAGTGAGACCTTATGCAGACTCACTGGATCTCCTCAGAGCAGAGCAGACCGGACCGACTTCTCTACAGCAGTTTGAATGATAGCAGATGAAAATATTCAGTGACTGAAATGAAGGTCAGAGAATAACGAAGAAGCTCAATGATGAAAGTGACGCTCCAAATATATGATGATTAAATCCATCTATTGATTTATAATACAACCTTTAATCCGACGATGAATAGTGTGGTGGAATTTAATGTGCCATCCTTTCAGGTTATTATTAATCGTCCCGGCCATTAATAATTGGACAGTAAATATTCATTACAAGCCTCCATATCATGACATAAAGGCTATGTCTGGCCAATTAAAAATGCATAAGGAGTAATGGGGCTTTATGAATAACTTAGCAGATGCCTCTTGAATGCTCGAGCATGGGAAAAGCAACAAAGACTCGCACGAAATGACAGCATGAGTGTGAAATAATGCAGACAAAACTGAGACCCTGAATGTATGTAAATAAACAGCTATAAACAAATGACTTCTTGGAGGTCTTCACAAACAAAAGAGCATCATATGAACACTAATACTGATCTGTGACACATTCTCAATACATGCAGCGATCTGAGATACTTCACACTGTATGTTGAAGAGTTTAACAAATATTACACCCGCACTGTATTTGCTATCTAACATTTCTTAATTGTTTCACTTATTTTTCATGCTTTCTGATCGTTAATCCAGGTGTACTGTAGTTGCCCAGTAGATGTCAGGTTTGTATAAGAAAAGGTGTTAGTGGCACCTACAGTACCTCAGATACTTCCACAGTCACTCACATCCTGTTTGCACTTGGTGCTGTGCATACCTCCTCACAGATACCACTGTAGCTAGATGACCACCTGGGTTAATGAACGAATGAATATGTGTGTGTGAGTCACCGCTTGTATTTTGAACAACTTTTACCATTTTCTTTAGATTGTCCCGTAAGAATTAGAGCATGTGTAATGGGAATAATAGGCTCCTCAGATCGTGCATAGTAAATATCCAGATTAGACCTGCTCTAACTCTTTCAGGTGGAAAGCTCCTTGTGTCCATACATTTTCATCCTCTTTAATGCTTGTTTGTTGATAGAAAGTTCGCAAAGTCAACCAAAATCAGATGAGATTATGTGAGCACGTTCTTTCATTCTGGCAGCAGCATACATGGACTTAACTAACCTTGCTGATCACCTCTGAAAGCTGTGTGTGGATTAAAAAAAATATTATTGGTGTTAACAGATTCATTAGGCTTCTCTCAGGAGGCGCTTAAGTCGAGCCTGTGTATTCAGCCTCTAATTTGGACTTGTTAATTGTGTAATTGCATTTGTTGGATTTATCTCTGGAATATGTTGCGTTTGTCTCCGAGTCTTTAGACAAACATGTTTTCTTGGCAGGGATTTGTTTGCTTTCGGAACACTCAGCTGTCAGGCACACATGTCTCCTCACATTAATTTGAAAAGGCATTGCTATGGCCACCTAGAGTTGAGTGCTAACCTGGATGACTGTGATTGGATCAAGAGATAAAAACAGCTCAGCGCTTTGTTTTGTTTTTCACCTTTACCACAGTTACAATGAGTTCACTTAGACCAGGCGAAGTCCTAAAAATCACAGAATAGTGTCCATTGACATTGTGTCCACAAAAAACCCACCTGGTACAGTTTTATGGGCAGGAGTTCTTGGTTGATAAATATGAATAGACTGACCATTGCTTTATCATTATGTTTTGATGTCCAGGGGAGGTCAGTCTCTTTCCTTTGCTATCGCATTATAATCACTTTGAGAGTAAAGCTGTACTGTAGGAATAAAGTCCAAAATCTTTTAATACTGGTCAGACAATGCCTTTTATAGGAAGCACTGGAAATGAATCATCCTCCAGCACTGTCTGTGTGCAGTTCAGCCTGTTGTTTGATTGAATAAAGGCACAAAAAGTGGCTAAAGGGGAGGTAATATACGAGGTTTTGTTGGTCAGGGCTCCCATACTGCCCTGTTTGTTGGCTTTGCCACCTCCCTGTAAGAGGATTCTCAGTTTAGGCCTCTTCCTTCATCTCTTTTGGAATATCATATTTGGCACATGACTTGTGGATGTGTAGATTTCAATCAGCTTATGTATCAGTGTTAATGCCAGTGAGTGTGTGTGTGGAGTGTTTCTCAGCCTTCTGCCTTGGATACACTCAAGCAGCCCAGACGTGGAATAAACAGTGACTGGTGTGGACACCAGTGTGCACGAGGGTGTCTGAGGACTAACTCAAGGTGTGTGCAGTGTTTTAGTTTGGTGTCCATGAAACACATCACTCAGTACTGGAGCAAGGACAGCTGTCACTCATTGGCATGAAGTTTTTCACCGTATTCGAACAACACACACTGTACACTCACATACAGAGTGGACAAAATAATATAAACACCGATTCAACAGAACAATACAAACTGCTGTTTTAAAAAAGACTAAAGTTGCATCGACTCTCTGATTTTTTTCCTTTTTTTTTTTCTTTTTACATTTCAGTGTTTACAGTAAATAAAAGTACTGCAGGTCTGCTGTATTGATTGCAATGCAATGTTATATTTCAACCTCTAAATGAAGTGCAGTAATTAACATTTCAACTAACAGCATGTCTCCATCAGTGGAAAAGACTGCTGTTGTGTGAACCAGCAGCAGTCGATTGACAAGTGCTGGCTGAGACTCTTCTCCAAACCATGGAGTGTTCCTTTGGAACAGGTGGTGCATCTACTTAGCTGAACAGCTTGTTTTGCGTGGTTGCTGAAAATAAACATCGACTGATCCAGAAACTTATTACCAGTATCCGTCCATTCTTAGGCTGTTTTGTTGCAACAATGTCCAATTGAACATAACTTGTCTATAATTGCTTTTTTTTTTCATTCTCTTCTGGTTCTGAGCTTTTTCTATTGCCAAGTGTTACCAGGGCTCAGCAGAGATGTTATAGCTGCGCTGCACACTGCGGACAGTCATGGAGCCCCGGAGCAAACGAGCGGACATATATATCACTTGACTGTGTGTCAGGACGATTACTGGATAAAGATCACAATATGACACTTTTCCTTTTCTGTGCTGGCTCAGTGAACAGAAGGAAAGCTCCTGCAGCTCAGCATGGCCCTGTCCAGGTTATTGATCACAGATCTCAGACTTAAGACCTCTCGAGTCTGTTAGGGAAAAATCATTCTGCCTTTTTTCATTTTCAGAACGTCACGCTAATTCTCATTTTGGGGAGGGCAGATTTTACAAAATGATGTACATCTGATGATTTGAGAGGAACGGTTGGATGTCTTTAGTGTCTCTCTTGCAGTATATTTTCATGATGCATCACCAGCTGCAACAGCAGTTTTAATAAGGGATCGTTGCACTCAATCAGCACAGCGGAGTTTGATGCCAAATCTTTGTGTAGACAGCACATTTCCTTGAAGCCTTTTCAGAACTTTTTACCTTCCTTTAGTGGAGGACAATGACAAACATATCAGTGAAATAAAACACAGAAATACATCTTAAATACACATAAGAATGCATATTTTTCATTGTCAACAAATACCATGAGAAGACTAAACCTGACAGTGTGTTAGCCCCTCTCTCAATACTTTCTGCCTTCTATAGTCTGTGGCACTCAATCCTAAACCCATTTGTCCCTACTGAAAATGTAAATCTTTAAAAATGAGTCACAAATTTATCATCAGCTATCATTTTACAAAAAAGGCAAAGTCATTTCCTGAAAACAGATGGACACTCTCTCATTTGGTGCTCTAGTGAGGACAGTGTATGTGGGATCAACTCAAAATGTTCATGTAATGAATAAACCCAGTGCAACACTGTGGCCCACTGATGTGTTTTTAATAGTTTTTGTACACAATGGAGCTCTGTGGCACAGAAGAATGAGTCAGTAGCATCAATTGACTGTTGGTTTTGGTGTTTCCATGCAATTTGGTAAGAAAAATACAGAGGATCACCAGACATATTCATCAAGTTGTTTTACTTTCTCTGCAAAAAGCAGTAAGATAAGTAAATTCCTTCTCACAAAAAGCAAAGTAAACTCTCCTTTGCTTTTTGTAAAAGAGAATTTACTTTGCTTTTGGTGAAAATAGGACCTTGTCACTGCGCAGTATTAACTATTCCCATGCATAGATTTACATGGCAGTTCTACTAATGTGTTTACTTTCTTTTTGTGCTACCTAAATCAACCGCACATTTTATGATTCTGTTTTGGTAATATGGGAAACACACACTGCACAGCCCACAGAGGTGTTCTATTTTTCTTTCCTCCCAATGTCCTTTTTCTTGGGAGTGCTGAAGGGGGAGCGGGGCACTATGACCCTTAATCTTTTCTATTCTTTTCTAGAATGGCCAGGAACAAATCAATAGTGCAAACAAAAGCATTTTTATATATGCAGTTATTAGGTCATAAGCTACAGTATGTCACACTTCATTTTAGCCACAGCTGAGGCCTCCAGTGGGGCCGGCTCTCCCCCAGCCCCGTCCCCGCAGGGACGTTATGAGAATCATAAATAATACGTGCTAATGAGATATGAATTGATTACGTGGGGAAAAGCTTGACGCTCTCTATCCATCACCCTAAATGATGTTTAACAATAGATTACCAGCCAATAATTCCTCCAATATGAGATTAAATAAAATAGCAGGGCAGTTTTCAGCAGACTCCCGCCGCCTCCCTCTCCTCCCATTCTCCAACGGGTGGAAATAAATCTGCTCAATTACTGTACCATCAATCCGTTTTTCACCGCTAAGGACATTATTATTTCATTTAGAGCTTGTTCATGCATCATAGATTATTTCATTTTACTCAGTCAATACGGAGAAGTGCAGTATTTTATGTTATCCACTGGGGCTTATGGTGAAGTGGGGTTTTAATGGAGTATACATGGCTCCAGAAGAGGGGGCTTGCTGTAAATGGGAGAAACGTGGTGCATATATTCATGCTCACATATTCAGTTTTCGGGGAGATATATACATTTGCTCTGTGCTATCCTCAGGCACCTGACAGACAATGAGAAAATGGTTCTCCTTCAAACCTGTGATCAATTGAAACCACATTAGCTGTGCCTATAAGATGATTTGGAACATCACTTCAATCCCAAAGAACAATGAAAATTGGATAACACACATGCTCACTGGGCTCTAACTTAGCTGCAAATCATGTTAAGGTTTTCAGTGAAGCCAAAGTTGTGATTGGTTATTTCTCCTTTAACTGCATCAAGTTGTACCTCTGAGGGTTTACTTGTGATGATCTGTGTTAATGTGTGTTCTTATCGCTTTTCTATGGCTCAAAGACACACAGGCCTGGAAACAAACAAACGCAGAAATGGAATGAAATTCCAAATAAAGGGTTTCGATCATCGGTTGATGTCTTGAAATGGGCTCCAAACTGTGGCATTTTCACTTGGTAGGTTGGCAGTTGAATTATTTCTCACATTTTTAGGTAACTGCAGAGCGGCCACATTCAGAACGCAGAGAGAGACTTCAAAGACAGGTTTTAGTGAGAATGGCATTAGCTACATCTTTATCTGAAGAGTGCAAATGTTACAGACCGAGAACGGTTCGCTGATCCAGTGACTTTTCTTCTCCTTTGTGACCTGACTCTAACTGCTCCTGTCCCATCATGCAACACACCATTGAGCTGCTGTGTAACTCTGAAATTGGCTTTCAGAAGTTCTGCATTATAACATATGTCCCATTGAGTTTAATCAAAAACTTTGGCTTAATCAGTTCAGATGGCAATGTGTCCACCTCTTTGGTCCAGACCGAAATATCTCGACAACTATCACATTGATTGCCGTAGCATTTTGTACAAACATTTCTCAGTCTGCACCAGGATGCAGACTGCTGACTTTGGAAATCTGCTGACTATCCCCTTGCACCACCAGCAGGATTTGGCTTTTAGTGAAATGTCTTGACAACAAATGAATGAACTGCCATGAAATTTGGTGCAGATGTTCAAGGTCCCACGTGACGAATTCTTCTTTGAACTTCTTCTTTCTGTCACCAAATACTTTCAAAACTAAAAACATTCTTATTAGCCTGTAGTTAACATGCTATCACATGTTGACAGCATGTAGCTCAAAGCACTACTTTGCTAAGTACAACCTCACAGTGCCCCTAGCTAAAGCGTTGTAAACTCTCAGCATGCTCCCAACAGAAATCTGTGCACCATCTCCTCTGCAGGCACATATGCACTGTCTGCATCAATTCCCGCGTTGTACGAGCTGTGGGCAAATCCGCAGCAAGCACATGGAGAAAGAATGCAGGAAAACCCGATGGGACGTTAATTAAAACCTTTATGTTGTTATTCTTGTCTATGAATATGTTGGTTGCCTGAATGTTGTGTTTGGAAGAAGCCCACAGAGGAGGTGACTGGATACCACCGGCCACTGAGCCAATCATCAACAGAAGCCACACAATGTGTCACATTTTCAGAGGCACACAATGGGTTTGTGCACCGGTGACAATACCACAAAAAAGCCAGCTGTGTTGGTCAGCAGGTGCAGGTGTGTGTGTTTGCGGAGCCTGGCATGAAAAGCATGCAACAAGCTTTAGTCTCGTTAAAATGTGGTTCAGAAGCAGAATGATGCACACTTTGTGGATTTGTGCATCAGTTTATGATCCAGGCATGATGGTCTTTAGAAAATAATCTTCCTTGCCCACAGGCAGCACAATACAGTTTATCTCAAGCACCAACTCTTCTTGATTCTTACATCTTTTATCTGTAAGTCCTACCCATCATGCCCCAGTCCCTTTATACCTTGGCTTTGTGGCGTCCCTTCTCATCCCTCTCCATTCTGTCTTCCCAGTGCCCATTCAATCGTCTTCTCCCTCTGTCTCTTTGCTCCCTGCGTGGCCTCCTGTGGGTGAGGAGTTGAGTGGGCTTGTCTAGGGGCTGAAGTCGGGGCTGGATTGGGAAGAAGTGGCTGTCACAGTGTCTGATTAATGACCCGTCGGTGGCGTGTCCAGCCACATTAGGGCTCCATGTATCTACCAGCGTCCACACGGGGCGAGGGGCTTTGTTCTGGGAGGAAATGGTGTCAGCTGCCCACAGCCGTTTGCCTATAAAAAGAAAAAGATTTACTGTCATCAAAGGGCAGATTAAAGCTCACAATGGCGCCATTGATTTTTTTCCCTAAACCAAAAAATTCACATTTTGGGAAAACCCATTCCAGGACTAGAGAGAGATATGATCAGCTTATTTAGGAAGGATAATATGGAATCTTCTCCCAGAATGAACTTTGAAAGAAGTAAATTGTAAATATTGATTTCTGAAATGAAGTGTCAATCTTGGTTGGGCCAAGATTATTCCTATCATCTGGCTGAACCCCCAGCAAACGATGAATTCAAAACTGCTGACAAAGTGGAGTGTATAGGATTTCTGTTAGGAGCAGTCGGCAGCGCTTTACCGCTTGGCCGGCCTGAGCCCCTGCCGGTAATGGCTGTTCAATTTTATCAGATAACGGAGGAGATCTCATCAGAGGCGAAAAATGAAATGAACTGTGACTCCGAATCAGGATCCCTGCTCTTATCCCAGCAAAAATCATCCGCGCGGGGCCCAGGGCTTTCCATTATTTCAGGTCACTTCATTACGGCCCTGCACACAGGACCCAATTGCTACAAACAAAGCAGGCCCTTCCTGTCTCACCCAGGGGTCGAATGTGAGGGGCAGTTTGATAGGCTCTTGACGTGTCCAGGGTTATCCCATTACCACTTAAGAGGGTTGCTGAAAGGCAGCAAATCTTGCCCACTTGTTTGTTATCCTTTCTCACCCTTTTGTATCATGAGAGGTTTTATTGCTCACCTTATTTCTCGTGGTGCAATATAATTCATCTTTTCCAGTGGTGGTTCAAAATTGATTCCCCCCCCGTCATATGGATGATGAACATAACGTGAACTGAAGAGCACAAATTTCCCAATGCATTAATAAATGTACAGATAAAGGTACACTTTTATATATGTTTAGTACTAACATATAACACAACATGTATTACAGACTTAGTTGGCTGTTGCATCATGTTAGCATGAGCAGAAGTTTCCTTTCTATCTCTGACCCCAACCCTAACCCTCATAAGACCGACTTGAAGAAATATAAGCTCTGCATGATTATCACTTACAAGTTCCTGAAATGTGTGTGCGCCTATGCGTGCATGTGTGTATTTTTCTTACTTGCAATAATGAATGAAATAAGCTGTTATCGCCAAGGAATTTGTAGCTTTGTGAGTAATTACAGTTTTTGTTCCAGCCTCCGTAGGCCCAGCATTGATCTCCGGGAGGAGGGTGGTCGATACACATGGGGGCAGGGGCATTTGATAGCTACATGGAAGAAAAATGACATCGGTCCAGGCAGGGAGATTTGTAATAGAGCGATAAGACAAGCTAAAGGTAGGGAAACAAAGACTGAGGGTTCTCTGCGTTCCTTGACTTCTTTGATCACATTCTTTATTCTGAAATGTGGCCGTTACTCCAACTATTTCAGGCTGCTTTTTTGGATTAGCATTTAATAGGCCCAGTAAAAGAGAAGAAAATCAATGTCAAAAAATTGAGTCAGCTATAATTGTAAATTAATAATTCAGTGATTGATGACATATTTAAACATCTATGCTCATTTTTTTGCTTTATAATCCAATCATACTTGTAAACGGCTTCTTAGGGTCTCTCTGTCTTTCTGTTTTCATCTTTTCAAAACAGCTTAGAGCAAGCGTTCAACTGATTGAGACTTATCTGATCTGCTATGAGCTGTAGGCCACTGGATCCATACATTGACCCATGCGGGCTTGAGTTACATCGTCCTGATGCTGCTTTTTTTTTTTTCTTATGTCACTGATACATGGCATCTTTTCCCAGGTTCACTCTCCAGTCACACAGACTTCAAATGCAGTGCCTTCAATACACGTCAGGCTGCTGCAGATGATCATTAGAGAGAAGCTGTGATTGAGTCACACCCTGTTTGTATTAAATCAGTAAATAAAAGTGCATGTCTTAAATAAAATCTTGACTGTTTAAGAGATAGTTTGTGAAGCTTAATTTCTTTTTCTTTAGGGAATTTGGAAAAAAAAAATGTGTTTGGAGTGACTGTTTGAGAGAATGAACAATGGAAATTTCTCCTCACGTCAGAATAACGATGATGTGACTGCAGAAACGACACTGAATCCATTGCAGAGTGTGAGATGTGTCATGTTCAAACCTTTCTCAGTTATTAATGTGGACTTTGTTGTGTTTCTTTCTCTCAGTTTGGAGGTCAAAGGTTGTTTGTTATTAACCATGATCTTGTGTTACTGCATTCGATTGAAACAGGCAAAATGTCCATGTGTGACTTCATAGTGACATGTCTTATGGATCTATAAGGCAAGCTGTAAGATAGAGGTTTGATGTTAAATGCTGTACCTTTTTCTTTTAGTGCCAGTGGTGGAGAGTACATGTATTTGAATATTGTACTTATTGTACCAGTATTCATTTGACTGACTGTTCTTGTACTTCAGTATTTCAGTTTCATGCTACTTTATATGTCTGCCCCACTCTTCAGAGGGAAATATTGTAGCTTATACTCATGACTACATGATGCATTGTTATAGATGAAACCACCCAATAAAATAGACTTTTGTGATCTTAAAATTAGCTCCACCTCGACCAACTACAACAATAAAATGTTTCTTCCACATGAATGCATCAGTAATGATAGTCCCTTAATATGATATTTAATAGTTTAACACTCTCAGCAGAACTTTCACAAAGTGACATTTTTAATGCAGGACCTTCATCTGTTACACAGTATTTTCATGTTGTAGTATTGCCCATACTGAATACTGAAAACTGCAACC
Organism: Chaetodon auriga; assembly: GCF_051107435.1. Classification (NCBI taxonomy): domain Eukaryota; kingdom Metazoa; phylum Chordata; class Actinopteri; order Chaetodontiformes; family Chaetodontidae; genus Chaetodon; species Chaetodon auriga. The sequence continues at coordinate 8,680,735 of NC_135081.1, forward strand.
CAGAAAAATCTCTCATGTTTTATTATCATGTAATGATAATCTGCTGACCAAGACTCTGAATTAAAGGCCTTCAAAAGTTGTGAACCTTGAATTGAGATCATTTTGATACTTGGTCTGAAATTAGACTCAATTTAGAGATCGCATGATGTTGCATAAAAGTCTCAGAAGTGTTCGAAATTTGACAATTTTTCATCCTGGGTCTTATTGGTCATTCTTCTCCTAAAGACTGCACATTTTACCACAAGTAAATAAGCAAGGATTAGACAGTATAAGTTGTGACTTATAACAAACATTATCATTTAAAGTCGTCTTTATTAAAGTTGTCTTTAGTAAATTAAAGTTAAAGTCATTAAGTCAGATCAGGTGGTGGTCTGCTCAATTGAGGTTTCCAAGATGAGACAGGTTGTTGTACTGTCCATGTGGTCCACAGTTGTTCCACCTAAAGAACAATGTCCAGAGAGATTCCTCGGTTTGAGAGACACATGCCATGTGGAAGTCCCCGAAGAGGTCAGCTTTCACTTCCTAAAATTGGCCTGCGTTGGAAGTCCTCTCCTTGGACGCTCCGGTGTGACCGCGCAGAGGACATTTACGACAAAAAGAAAATGGCCTTATTCCCTCTCTTATCTCATCCTCTCAGAGTAACACAAAGTTGACATTAATAGAAAATAAAAAAGAAAAAGTCTTGAAACAAAGTTGAAGCCTTTGGTTACGTTTCAGAGCACAGGCAATTTAAAAGCCTGAAATGTGGAATTAGAGAGGATTTGATGCGTTTCAAATTGAACGGAGGGGGACACCGTCAGTGGCGTTTGCACCTTCAGGCATTATTTAAGTAATGTCTTGTGGCACGTTTGAGGCATTGGAGGCAAGGGCATAGAAATGAGGGATTTATGCAGACGCCACTGCAGTTTTATCTCTCTTCTTCAGTCTGAGTGCACGCTCCGCCGAGTAAAAAAACAAGCAGACATGCAAGTAGATTCAGATCATACAGGGTATGTGTTTGAGCTATCTGGATATTCACTTTAAACATCTAAATCAAGCTGTTCTCAATGGACCTCATCCACTCCTTATCGAAACACAGGCAGTGCCAGATAACTTGATTTGCTTAAGGTACGGAGGAGATATTAACAGCACTTGACTACGGCAGTGGCCCCTTCTGTTGTTGGTATTAAACCTATCCAGCACTTCATTATACCTTCACTCTCTGGAGAGTCTCTGCATACAGTCTCTCTTTATCTCCTCTTTCCTCCCGTGTTCCCTCCTTCTCTCTCCCTCTCTCCACCTCATGATACAAGCATCCTGGTAGCAGACAAGAGCATCATCAACATGCGCGGTGCGCTGGTGTCATGCAGATAGCCTCTGTGTTGGTAATGGGGGGAACAGCGATCGATAGGGAGCAGGAGATGGCTGCAGCTGAGGAGCCTCTGTTTGGCTAGCCCTAATCCTGATGAGTAATGTTGCTGTCATAATAGCAAGGATAATTTAATGCTGACACTTAACTCTGTGATGAATTGCCTGTCGCTGACACGGGTGCGAGTCTAGCAGCCCGTCACAAGTTTTGAAATATTAATTTCGTTCCAAATTCAGAGACTATGTGGTGGAACGGCCATTAGGAAAGTCCGAAATGATCAGCCGAACCAATCAAGGGTGAAGAAGGACTCAGTTGTTGTTTTCTTTGGATCTTGAACTTTCCAGTGAGTGTAATGAGGACATCAAAACCCCTCAAGTCAAGCTAACCACCAGACTGTTTTGCCTGAACGTTGTTGGGGTGCTCATAGTTGTTGCTGTTTGAGGTTATACACTTATAGGGTATTCTTAAGTATTTTGTGTTTTAGTCACAGATGCAGTGGGCTTTTGGTAAGTGATGTAATTTCATTTTATTATTTCAAAAAGTTACATAAAGCCGTCCTTAGATTTGTTGTTGCTAACCACCATCAAATTGCTAAATGTAAAAGCAGCCAGTGATCAAACTTCAATGCGTACCCTTAAAATCCAGTGGGAGGCTCTTCTATCGTTTCTGCACAGGAACAGCTTTACAGTGCAGAGGAACATGGCGTTAAGCTGCACAGGTCTGCAGCAACGTGGTCCAAAAATTAAAGGTGCAATGTTTAAGGTATGGTCAGAATTTTATACATACAACTGCACACCTTCTGAATTCAGCTTTCCCTCTTTTAACTAAATAAGATGAGCTTAAACTGCAAGTTGGTTCATTGTAAAACACACTTCATTCAAACGTGATAGAAGTAAAATAAAACCCACAAAACCGTCTTGCTTTTGTCTTCCCACAATCACCAACCCTGCTTTGGTTCAATTAAACTCTTAATTCAAGTTCGATATATAAATATCTCAGCTCTACATGCTGCTTTTGCACACTGGTGACCCCCGACCTTCCTCCTGCTCCTCTCCTGCTTCACACCTCTTCTGTCCCTGCCTGCCATGTCTTCATCGCCGACAGAGGCAGAGTCCTGGTTGGAGTAAATCACCTCAGTAATCCCTGTTGTCACATTGGCCTCGGTCGATCTCGGAGGCTGTGTTTGGTCCTGGTCTGGCTGTGTTCACTGTGAGGCTGCTGAGCCCGGTTCTATCAACGATGAATACACAGTGTGACCTGTCATTTCAAAATTGCTAGTGTTCCCTTAACCCTGTCGTCTTTACCTAAAATTACGACTATATGTCATAAAAATGACTACTCGCAACCTCTTATTTTGTTACTCTCCTTGGTTTTTGCCATCAGTGCAGACTGAGTGTAGCATGGTTTGCCCCTGGTCATTAGCACGGGTAGTAGTGACAAGGGCCCACAGCTGACCTCTCTGAATGCTGCAGCAGCTTCCTTCACAGCTGGCTGCACGGTGTACAGAACCGCAAACGTTAAGATTCACATAGGTTTATAATATTCAGGATCTTTAAGGGACATCTTAAACATGGAGACTCTTTCCACTGGCTTCCAGCGCTTTCTTCCGGTGACAAAGTATTTTTCCTCGTATAAACTTAATTACTGTACCACATAAATAAAATGAAAATGACGAAGAAAAGTTTCTGATAAACACCAACTGCGCCCTTTAAGAGACAGTTTGTGAAGTCTTATGACTTCCTTTAGGGAAAATAGTAAAAAAGGAGTCAGGCAGCTGGAGACAATGAGCGCTGCCGAGTTTTTTCTTTTCTCATATAAATGCCTTTTTATGCTTTGAGAATGAATGTCTGGAGGGGAAACTCAGTGCCATGTACTGACAAAGTACACTATTTACTTGCAATAATAATGATTGAGTCGCAGATACCAAACTCAGTTTTGCTACGGTACGTGGTCATTATACATAGATGAAGATTTTTTTTGGTAGATTTTGTGGGTTTACGTGCTTCTTTACACTTGATTGCTCTCATAAACTTTACAGAGGAAAGTGCAATAATAGAAACATTTCACTTTGTTTGGGTGAAATGATTTAATTGAAATGATGCTCAAAAATCTTATTTCCAAGAATGCAACCAAATGCCATTTTTCCTCATGACACAAGGTGATTTATGACAGCTGCAGTCATATTAAATTTCCTTTCATTTTCCTTTTGTCTGAAGGGACATGTTGACCCTGTGTGATTCTGTCAGTCATACTGTAGCCATGTTTGGAGGATGACATCCCCCATCCCTCCCCACTCTAATCCATTTACAGTACCTTCACGTCGAGCCGGTTTTGATGTTCAGACTGTTTGCAGGCCGCACTGGGACGTTGTGTACAGAAACTTAAATTGATTTGATTCCTAACTCCCTTATCTATAAATGTTTAGGAACAGAGTAGTTTTTTTTATGATTTATTACTTCAAAGCCATAAAGTCTCTTGTTGACACAAAAGCAAAGAACTCACTTACTTCTTATCCAGCGCAGTCTATCTCTGAGGCCACCACGACTCGGCCCAGAGCTGCATTTCCTTTACGTGACTCAAAAAGGCATTTTGATTTTGTTGACAGAGGTTGTGGGAGGAAATAATGGAAAAGATAAAAACTCCAATTATGATTTTTTTCTCTGGCAAAGCATTGCTTCAGTATGACAGATTGTATGATAAATGACACATTTGGAGACCAGTTGTTGTTTAAGATGTGACGATTTCTTAGGCGGCAAATAGGCTAACTTGACCTTTTTTTCTGAGATGCCATTGTTTGGTCCCCTGATGCAGCGACTGTTTTTGATGCAGGAAATGATATAAAGTGACGGTGAAAAGAAGTACAGCTCTAGATATTTTCTTTATCTTAATATTCTAAATGCTGCATTATCTCACGCTCATCGTGCTGCCTGGTCCGTGTAGAAGTCAACATTTTCCCGCTGCAAGCTGATGCAAAAACTGTCTTCTGCTCTGCTGTGGATTTGTGTACATTGTTTCTGCTGAGACCTAAAGACCAATGTAGCTAAGCTGGAATGGACTAACACAGCCATTTGACCTTGGGTGGCTTATTTGCTCCAGTGAGACAGCCTAAATATTTACCTGTCATTGTTGATGATACTCCAGGCTTCAATGCCCTTAATGGTTTTGATGGAGAAGCAGGGCTTTGCAGCACCGGGGTGATGGAATTGCAAAATTAAGAGCAGTGAATTGGGCTATATATTTAGGACACTGCGGGCTTAATTCTGTGTCTTATAATACAACTGCCTTAATCTGTAAAAGACTGGAGCAAGATAGAAGAGTAGTGGGGAATTGCAATGGAAAACAATGCCTCAACTGCTGGAGTTTAACCTTGACAAGGTCTGTGCAGTGGGGAAAGTGCAGGTGTGCAGGTATCAAACACGGCCCACGCTCAGTAGGTTCTAATCATAAATAGATTAAACAGCACAGCAATACTAACACGAGGCCACTGATCATTCTTACAGATGCTGAAAGAGCTAACCTGAGGAAGTGCTGGACGATTCTGCAAGACGCCAGATTATGTTCAGTGACAGTCTTTAGTTACTTATTTAAAATCTCACTTTCTACACTGTCTGCACATAGCAACTATGGGCGAGAGAAGGTTGGGAACAGAGGTAGTTATAGTGAATAAGCAATGGTTACAGTATGGTTAGGGTTAGGTGACTGAAACACACGATTAATTGCATCATCGTTTATGTTTTCATTCAGTAAAAGCTAGGGTAGATAATATATTTAAAAGCAGCTTTTTGTTCTATTAGTCGATGTCCGGTATCTGTGGCTGTTGCAGGCCTGCCTGTCTACCTTCTGCCTATCCAGCATGAACAGAGTTTTCCACAAGGCTAGACAGATACACAGGTGAAGCTACAGTGAGCTGGTCACACACGAATGGCAGAGAAAGAATGGCAGCCATAGTTTCACAGTATGAACATTCTAGTTTAACAGCTGTGAGTACTGACAATAGCCATGGTCCTTGTTAACATTCATTATAATAATGTTGTTGGTGTTTTTATTATATGTGAATGAGACATAAGCGTGTTCAGTATGGTTAGCGATGAGCCAGTGCTCCCTCGTCCTCCAGTAGAAGTCACACAGTGTGCATCCATGTGTTTTGGAGTGTCTTTGGAGGGAGGCCTGGAGGGTGGCGAGGGTGGGATTTTTTCAGTTGGGTACTCTCGAACTCTAGCTTCCTCTTGCAGTTTCTTGTACTATCTATGGTCTACATTTTAACAGCAACAGTCACTCAGTGTATTTCTATTCTGAAATGACCTCTCTGTATATTAGTTTTCATTCACAAGGGATTCACAGGAAACAGTGCAGCATGTAAAAAAGCATTACTGTTTACATTAAAAATCCAAATTAAAAATAAATTCTTGTTGACATTAGTCACACTGTTTACTGTCCATTGTCCCGCTGCTGCATCAGAGCGGGACTGGGGGAAACTGGAGAAATAAATATTGCAGGGAGTAATATGAACAGTGAGGAGCAGCCACAGTGAGCTGTTAAATGAAGAGCTGCATGCAACAGGCCGCACACCTCCAACTCGTCAGCAAAGTAACCAACTTTCCAGTGCCGCGCAGTCTGATCAAATTTCCACTCATTACTGAGTGACTTCCTTATTAAAATGGTTTGTCTGTGCTGTAACGATACACCAGATGCTCTTTTGTGGCTGTGGCTGAGTGTTAACTGTGCCATTAAACCACATTTGCTGTATCACCAGGAGACACGGATGTTGCCAAATCAACCAGGACAGAAATCTAATAGTTAGAATGCGAACTACCGTTGATAAGCAGGGAAAGTTAAGCCTAACCTAACTAATTTCAGGTCTTTGACAGGATGATCTCTGGTCTCTGCTTTTCAGGCTACATACATACAGTAAAGAGCACACTGCTTTTGACGTTGACGTTGATGTTGGCATTGGAAGTACGTTGTGAAAAGGAGACTGGTCTAATATTGATGTAATTTGTTGGGATACTGGGATGCCTGATCTGTATTCAAATGCCAGCAGGTGTCCAACAGCAGGTGCCCAACAGCAGGTAGTCAGCAGGGAAAAGCAATGGTCCTCAGTTCCTAACAAGCCTCCTCCTCCTCCTCCTTTTGCTCTTCCTCCACACTCAGCAGGCTCTGAAGTCTGCTGCTTTGAGTCTCATAGCCACGCACCAGAGGGATTGCTGATCCCCATTTCAGATAATGGCCCTCAATCTCTTATCATTTACAGCTGTCCACCAGTAAACAACAAAACGAAACAAAACAAAAAAATGATAGAAACAGATGAAAGGGGGGAGGAAAGTCAAAGTCCTTTACTCCCTCAGAGGTTTCATTCCCTCAGCACCACTGCTGACCTCCTTATGATGATAGCCATCAAAATCATAACTGTTTACACTGCTGTCACTTCCTTATCCTCGCCGCAGAAGTTTTCAATTTCAAGATTGATTTGTTTCAGGGGCGTTTATCTTTTCAACAAAGAAGGAGGGAGAAAGCCCCGGCTTTTTTCATTAAACTTTTGATTGCTCCTCAAGCTAAAGCTGCTTCCCCAGGAAGGCAGTGAGACAGAAAGGTGAAGACTAAACTGCCCTTCCACAGCTATTACTACATCATGTTATGTTGAATTGGCCACTGTGGTCCTCATCCAGATGCACGGCACAACATGGACTATTCAGTGTACCATCTGGCTAATATAATAAGGTAAAGTAATGCATTTTTAACCCTCCCTAATTGGCTAAGTCATTTCATTATTATAAATATTAGGTATCTGTAATGGGGAACACTAATTCCTTTGACTAGACTAAAGATTCCCGCCTTCAAATAAGCATGCTAATCTAATTAGAAAGCTAGCAGAGCTGAACGACTACATTTTCTCATACTTAGCATTGGAGGGCCGGGGCTTTGTGGAGCAGATGTGCTGTGAAATTAATTTCCTCTGGTGTAACCGGAGACGCTCTTCTCACCGTCTCTGTTATGAAATTTCCATTTCACAGATGATAACCTATTATCACTTTATTCAAGGGAAACATGTTAATGGCCAGGAGGAAGATTGAATTATTCATATTTGCTCATTTCTATTCTGCAGCGCAGCCCTGCTCTTTTCATGCACTGAGAGAGGGCTAATGTAAACATGACCAGAATCCTTGTAAATTGGCTTGTAGAGGAGGCTGTTAGCATAGTGCCTGGGGACTGATGCTAGACGGGGATAACAGCTGATATCTGTAAAGTACAGGCTGTGCATGTGCGTGCGTGTGCGCCTAAGTGCATGCGTGTGTGGGTAAGAAAAAGGGAAACAGAGTGTGTGTGTTACACAGAGAGTGGGTGAATGAATGAGTTAGGGTGTGCACGTGTGGAAATGTGTGTCAACAGTGTAACAGGGATGCTACCAGCTGGTAATGGAAGCTAATTGGAGCAGGGAGCAGTTAGCCACACTGCTAAGTGCGTCACATCGGCTGCGTGTGTACCCAGGACTCAGGTGATCCAGATATCAGCTTCTATCCGGGACGCACATTTTCCATATTTACAGCTTCTGTTAGCAGATGAAAAAAGGCAACAACAACAACAATCCCCTAACTGCTCTAGATCAAAGTTTTATTGAGGGGAAAAAAGTTTTCAACAGCAGCATCACGGGAAGGTAGCTTATTTATTTTCCTTAGGTGGTGTTGGTTGGCTCAAAGTGCTTCAGTATGGCAGGACAGGAAGGAGCTCATTCACAAATAATGAGCCATTCTGTCCCAGTGACGTAGCTGCTGTTCATTCACTAAACCGCTCTGACCCCCATAGGACACATAGTGTTTTGTGTGCGTTCGCAAGTGTTGTAAAGCACACAGATAAGACTAACGTGTATTTATCTGTGAATGCATTTCCGTTTCCTTGAATTCAAAAGTAAAAAACATGTGGTTACATTCTCTTTAATGACATGTTTGTCATCTACTGTATTGCATGAGCTCAGAAATTAGACGTTTCTGGATAAAATATGTGTTTATCTCTCTTTTCCCACAAACAAAAGCACATTTCGAGCGCCGGGTTACTTGGCTGCGATGTGTGGTAAGAAAATAATGTCTGCTACAAGACTACCATGCAAAATCTTACAAATGAGGCAAAATAGAAATATGTGCAGTTTTTCTCAATTCATCAAGTGATACATCACATTTTTCGATATGTCAAAATTAAGCCTGAGCCTATATTTTGTTGAAATAAAGTCAGAAAGAACTGCAGCTATGAAGTTAACAAAAATCCACTTTGCTGTATGTCAAAGACGGAGTGATTGTGTCTGTCTGAAGCAAACATTTGGCAAAGCATTAAGTCTGCTTTTCAGCCCAGACTATTTTATGAGAGAAATTAAGGGTAGAAAGAGACATAAGCAGCATGTCTCCCAGAACTTGAACTGAGGGCTGTTCTGACTTTTACAGCCAATAATGAGATTATATTTGAGCTGAATTGTGGCCGTCCTCTTTAGCCATGATAGGAATCATTATAGATGTCTCCCCTTCAAAAGCATCTTTCCCATGGGAATGTGCTTTGAGGACATTTCCATTGCCTCTGGTTTACATAATGCCTCTGGCGTCATAAGTATTGATTATTAAATCTATGATGGACCATGCCGGCCATGGAAAGAAATATGTATCTAGTCTGAAATGTTTTGTGAATGTATTTTGTAATTGTAACTCATAATTACCTTGATGATCTCCAGAATGTAATAATTAGAAAGAAAACAGTTAATTAATATTTCATAACAGGTTCATATTTAGTAAATAAAAAAACATTGTGTCTTTGAAAGAATTTAGAAATATTTGGCTTCACATAGCAGGATAATATGCATGAGACACAAAATCACATTCACATATTCAATGATCACTAGGTGGCAGTATAGTATACTATAATTGCATATATGCATATCAGTCTGTGTAAGTCCACTCCAACACTTGTCCCTCAGTCACAGAGAGGTCTTTGACGTGATGTGACCCTGACATTTGGACGGCCTTTACTGTGACTGCAGAAAATAATATTTTCTAATTGTCATAATAGACAAAGATTCAAAGACAGACAGATACAAAGATTATATGCAGTAGAATTACTGTGTCACCAAATAAGGTGTGTTTTGTCACATTATTGCTTTGACTTAAAAAAATATGTTCGAAATAGTTGAACTCCTTTCAGTCTGTTATAAATGCGTCCTTCAGTCCGCGTCAATATACAGGCATATTCATCACCGTCCAGTGAAAAACACGTGTCTCCAAATATGGTGATTTTTTAAGTCTATTTTATTGTTTTAAAACTTTGTATTTTCCTTCACGGGTTGAGAAAATGTGTCTGCTTCGTCAGTGAAATAATCCACTGGAAACAAAGCTGTTTTGGATATATAAAGGATTGATCTTTACTCTGTCATAAGTAATAGGAAGTGGAATCACAAGCGATGATGGTGGATTCTGACAGTAACATCGTGCGCTCTCTGTCCCAAATCATTTTAAACTGACCGAAAAAAGAAAAATAACAGAAAAAACAGAGGTTGTATTTAAGCATTGGGTTAGAGTGAATGACGTTAAAAATAAGGGAGTCAAAAACTTGTCTAATAAAGTGACTCTTTGACCGCAATCCTTTTTGAGGACCTCTCTATTATACTGCTGCTTAACACAATCCATAGCAATCCAAATCCTTATCAATATCAATTTACTCATATCAATAAAGATCAGGCTCCCTCTGGATCAGTTCTCACTGGCATCTGTCTGACATTGCAGGCCCCCAATCACCCAGACAACTCCCCCTCCTCATCACACACACACACACACACACACACAAACACAGCAGCCCTTGACTTTGGCGTCAATAAGGCTGACCGTCTTTGTGAGAGTATCGACAGTTATCAAAAAATGCCCTTGATGTAATTTCATGCCTGTCGACACTCACGGGCCGTATGCTAAGGATTATGGGATGCTTGCGTGCCGCATAAGTGTAAGGCACTGCAGAACTGGGGGCCTGGGCTTTGGTCACTTTATAGGAGCCTTTAATGGCCCTCACAGCCAGTGTTCGAGCCACAATGGCCAAAGTACAGCAAAGTGTCCACTGGGGGCTACCATCAACCTCAGCAACGGAGCAGCCAGGGAATCCCGCCCCTCCCATGCGTGACACTAACTTATCACGTTAAAGTGTCCGCAGTGTCACAGCATATGTCGAGTCTCTGTGTTTGAGGCTTTAATGTCATAAGGCTCTCATTTACATTTTCAGAGGTATCCACAGATGCACACTGAAACAGGGGGCAGTGAGCAGGCAGTGAGTGCTCTGGTGAGGGCGCTTTATGTCGGTTTGCTTTTATTTCTTTCACAGTGTCATTGAGGATGGAGATGGTGTAACACAAGTCTGGTTGTACAACAGAAAGCAGAGTTTTCTGCTGCCATAAACAGTTCGTGAAGCACCGCTACTGTAATTCAGGTGTCATGAATATGTGGCCATGTGTGGTCATACATATGAAGATTTACAATGCTTTTTGGAAATCTCTGCTTTCCCCAGTTCATCATATCTGTAGTTTCTTTACAAGTGACGAAGCCCAGATAGAAAAAAAAAAAGAACAACTTCAGTTATTTGAAAATGTATTACAGATATTAGACGTCTGATCAATGTTGAAATAAGGCATGTTCTAATCTTATATAATCTTTAATTAAATCATAATTGTATCCTCCAATGAAAAGCATGAACTGTATCTTCAAATTTGGTGGTTTGAATCTTTCGGATAAACTGAAGAATTAAATGTTTCTTTATGAACGGAATAAATCCTCATACTTCTTAAGCTGAATAGGACATTTTGGGACGTCCTATTGGCCAAGAGGTCACAGTGACGACCATGAACTGCAGCATCCCCGATTTGCCTGCATCATTCTCTCCTTTTATTCCCTGTTTTTTCTTCACTGTACATCTAATAAAAGCAGAAAATGCCCATAAAAATCTACACTTATAAACCCATTAGATGATCTGTAAAAAATCATTGTGACAAAGCTGAATCCTGGGCTGTTTTTAAAACACTGACATCTTTAATAACAGCGACAATGTGACGTGTGTTTCTGTACGCTGCATCCAGGACTTTGAATCCACAAGCTGTGTCAGTTCCAAAAGCCATGATGACTTTACAAAGCGTTTGGTAGCATTGCATGTGTTTTACAAGACAAACTAAAGACTTTTGCGGTGATTTCTGTATGTTTGCATCCTTTTGTTACCTTGAATTTAATCAGCTATCCCCCCACCGCCCCCCTCCCTCTCTGAACTGCTTTGTTTTTCTGCTGCCGATGGTAGCTGAAGCACCTTAGCTGTTTTGTAAGCATGTGCACATCCTGATCTCTCATAATATTAGTTAAAATCAATGTGCTGCTTTTTTAATTATTGCTCATGGTACAAAGCGGGGAAGGCTCATTTAAGGGGGGATCGATATGGGAGAGCGATTGGTAGACGGTGGAGCTGTACATCAGGCGGCTTGATGTGAAAATCATTGGGGCCTGTGCAGGCTGTGGCTCGCGCTGATCATCCTGGTTAGCCCCCCAGCTGGCTGCAGGGCCTGGGTAATGGGTGAACCCTCCGTGAACCAGCATCCTTAGCCTCTGCAACACCCCTCAGAGCAGCACACAGTCTCACACCGCCCCAGCCGCGATGCAGGGCAGGAATAACACATCATAAACTCTATTACAAATAGAATCAAAAAAGTAAGGCAGAAATTTCAAGTGCATTTCTCATTCTCCTCTCTTCATCTCCACATTGATTATCTGTGCCTGGGATTATTCTCTTTTTATTTGGTCCTGTTCCCTCACTTGTGTTACTCTTTCCCCTATCCCTAGATACACCAGTGCATTGTTCCTCCATGTGCACTTCTATTATCTCTGCTATCTGTCCCCTGACCGCGACCAGGCCTGACTGGAGGCTTGCGCTACTCTGCTCTGTGGGCTTTAAAGAGGTTAATAACTTGGGCCTGCGGACATTATTTAAGGGTGGCCAGAGGAAATGTAACGCTCCCCTGTTTCTGTTGCTTTAGATCCACCTTTGACCGTGGAATCGTCCCTCCCTCCCCAGCCCACATGACAAACACATCCTTATATCCACTACATCCCACTTTCTCTTGCCTTCTTCACACTTACTCTCCTCCTTCCTCGGTTTTAGTGAAGGCCAATCCAGATCTCCTTCATCATGCAGTTTGGCCCCTCTGGCGCTAAACTGATACAAATGACGTTAATCTCGAAAAGTGTGAACGGCAGCGTTTCACGGCCTCTTACTGTTATTTGTCACCATTTCTGTCTCCAAAATGGCTCCATTTTGCACAGAGATAAAAAAAAGTTAAAAGCCCAAATAATTGTTTTCATCATTAGGTCACTATGCATTTATCATGCAGTTTGTATATCAGCGCCGAGTGGATGATTTATACGGGCTCTTCTGCAACCAATAGGATACCACTATGAGGGTATCAATCCCTATAAGCACTGATCCAGTGTACAATCAGCATCTAGGAAAGCTGGGTTGCACATTCAATGTTCCCAAACGGACAAAAAGAGAGAAAAAAAAAATCTCTCTTTTCCTCATTTCCTACCTCTAGCCATCTGAAATAAGGCTACTAATCAGCAGCTGGAAGGAAAATTATTTAAAACCTTCATGTTATAACAGAAATGTAGGATGTGTGGCAAATATTTTTACTTCTAATGTGTTTTTTCTGTTCTTTGTAGGGTAAAAAATAAATAAACGTCGTAGCCATTGTTAAAAAAACACATCAGTAAGGCTTAAAAAGCACTTGACATTAACTGAAGGCACTTCTGCAATCACTTAAATCAAATGCCTTTATTTTGACAAGCTACCAGTACATAATATGGCCAATTAGAATTTAATACTGGTTAGACACAGTGACCCTTCTCTCTATATCACATTCTGAAACACTAATGTAATGGTTGTTTCTCATTTGGCTGCTCTTTTTCAGATGATCGTTATATATCATCTGCATCATTCACATGCTTACATATGCACAGCGCTCACACGCAGTCACTCATACTGAAGGGAGACGGTTATTCGGGGCATAAATCATTCGTCCATAGGAGCAGTTCATTTACTAATTAAAATCTTTAAAAAGAGAGCAAAATTGACTAAGCACTAAATTCTTAATCGCAAGTTTTGACCAGCAGCTGACAATATAATCTATGACGAGATATCAATCAGAGCCATGCAAATAGCTTTTATGAACCAGCCTTTTTTTGTGTGATCACCAAGGTCATTTATTTTGCCTTTAATTCCCCCTTTGGAAAAAAAAAAAAAAAAAATGCATTCAATCATACAGATTGTGTTGTGTAGCGGATGACTCTCTGCATCTCTTTCTCCCACGATGACGAAGCACATCCGATAGAAAAAGTTGAGGTATCAATAAATTACATCATTTCCTTGCTTGTCAATGTTGATGCCTGTCAATTTCAAAGAGTCCATGTGCTTTATTCTAATGAAAGAGGCGGAGGGCACAACACTCTTTCATTTGGCTGAAAATGCTCTGTTCAGCCAGATTTAAGATGAAATGATGCCTTTGGTTATGTGGCTGTGATTAATGTCAAGGACATCCGAGTTCATCTAAATATAGATGATCTGCATGTGCCGTCAGCGATCCTGAGCCTGCGCCATGCCGAGATCACACACAGATAGATATAATCACATTGCCAATCATAACATGGAAGAAGTAAGCCAAACTTGAAGTATCTAGCTTGATGGAGACTGATAAGAGGCACAAGATTAACACTGCGTTGCATAGCAGAGAACAGCAACTGCAGAAAGTTGACAAAAATAGTGTTTGAAGGCTGCTGGCCAAACTGCATAACACCAGTTGTAAAACCTGGATTTTATACCTCTTTAGGTTGTTATTAATTATTGTCACAGACTTTACATCAACCCTAAAAAGACAATTAGTTACTGCACTTTATGATGGGATCTAAAGGGTGCAGGGAAAACACATTATATACATTAATATTATGTTCTTGTCGTGTTTAATAAATATATCTCCAAATACCACACATGCCAGAAAACTTAGATGTAGCTTAACAACATCAACTCAAGTATATTCCACTTGAGACAGAGGTTGCAGAGATGACAGTTAGGCTACTGCTAAGCTAAGCTAGTTGACTTCCAGCAGAACAAGGACAGTATCCTGGTAAAACATGTCAACAAGTCAGATCCTGGTTGATTTTTCCAAAGTTTGTGCATTGTGGCTTGGAGGGCAGAGCAGGCCACTGTCCTCAGATCAGGTTCATGTGTTTCTCTTCTGTGGTCCACAGGATGAATGCATAGAGACAGTGGTGGAAGAAGCATTTAGAATTGACTTCAACAAAAGAAGCACGGTGTAAAAATGCTTCATTAAAGATGAAAGTCCGGATTTTAAAAGGTTATTAAAAATATCAGCAAGTATGAAAAGTACTCATTATGCAGAAAGGCCCCTGTCACAGTTATGTTATTAAATCCATGGATCGTTATTATTATTGGTGATCCAATAAGAAGTACTTTAATGTGTGTTTAATGTGTTGCTGTTGGGTAGTTTCCCAAACAATGCTTCATTTTATATACTGATCATATGTTTAATGTGTTAAAAGTTAGTAAAAAAAAATACAATATCCCACCTGAGTACTACTTGTAGTGTGGTAAAAGTAGCAGAAAATGCAGATAGTCAAGTAAAATACTTCAAAATGATACTTCATAACAGTACCTGAATAAATGTACTCATATACTTAGCAGATCTTGACATTTCTCTTGCTTATCAGGTGAAATCTGATCAAATAATGTGATATATGGCGTTCACATTGGATTAAATGTGTTGACGTATAATGTTGTGAAAGCTTCAAAAGGCAAGCATTAGATTAAACAGAGCGTGTGTTCCCTGCAATATTTCTCATAATGTATCTCCACAAACATTGCATGTTGCCACTACATCCCCCCCCCCCCCCCCCCCCCCCCTTCTCCTGCAGAGAACACAGTGAAAACCCAGATCCACAGCTGCTTTCATCGAGATTGAGTCAAGTTTCTCTTTGATGGGAGAATGTAAATGTGTCATTTACACCTGTCTTGTCTTTTATCATGATAAAGCAGTTCATACTCTGGGAAAAGGCAAAAGAGAAATGCAAGCAGTAGCTTCATTCATCGCCTGTCCTCTTTCATTCACACGCTTGTGATTCTCTATCATGCTCCTCTCAGCAGCCGTCAAGAGGCCAGCTTGCATTGAAACAAATCTCTCATATTCTGCTTTTTGATTTCATTCTTTCTCCCTGTCGTCTCTCCTATTAACTTATTCATTCTTCACATGTGACTGCCAGCCTGTTAAGGTCATATTAAACCAAAGCAATCCACTTTAAATGGTTATCTACGACGCGCATTAAAAAGCTCTTTGCTGCCCTTTAAATATTGTGATTGGGTTATAGGGGGGTCGCTGTTTCGGAGCGCTGATCGCTCTCCCAGGAGCCCGCTTCAGAATATAAATTGAGTAATATTATAAAGGCGGGCACTCCAGAAGGACTGGGTAATGAATAGGATTCATGATCTGAGGAGGAACAGGAGGTCATGCAATGAAGTGAAATAGTCTAATAACTCCAATCCAAACCCACTCAGATGATGATACATTAACTGAGAGACCCTTGTATTCCTGTTTTTTCTCTCTTGTGTCGTACTATATGAGCATTACATCTATTCCAAAGCGCTTGCTGTGAAAAAAAAAGGAGGAGAAAAAAAAAAACAAAAACGCTGATCTGAGTGGTAATGGTTATTTAAAGTTCTCATTTTGACTCTAATGTCAAGGCCACCTACAACAGTGGTAGAGGGTCACATCAAATCTCTGCAAATCTTCTAATCTTCTGCAAAGACATGAATAAAAAAAAACAAAACAGATTTGTATTGTATTACTTATGCAATTTCATGATCTTCAGCAAATGTCTCAAGAAATGTACCAGGCAGGTCAGACAACAGATTACTGCCACCGAAGGCCTAAATACAAGATATTAAGATTTTAGACGTAATCCCCCCGCGATTATGATTTTTTTTTTTTTTTTTTTTTTATCTGCAAGGAATTACATTCATCATCCTACATTGTAAGCTGTGGTTATTGAGGTGGCCCATGGATAGTTTTGCATGTTATCCCTTCAGATCAAGGCAAATCTGGTAGATGCTATCATTGGCCTTATGCCTCTCTGTATCTGATCTCTCTTGTACCTGAGGATGACTGATTACATGTTATTTAACTGTGCCCAACTGTGATTAACATTAAAGCTTTGCTCCTTAGTCATAACTTATCAAAAGGAATATTACAGCAATGCTCAGTGAGCCCTTGAAGTGGCTCAGAATGACGTTTCCTTACATATAACATCAACATTTTGCCCCCCGAAAGTGACAATCATTGTGTTTTCTGCGCAGGAACTTTGTGCGTTTTGAAGTTGTGATATTTTGTTTTTTGCTTTTGTGATGACATGGAAGAGCTGCAAGCATTCACTGTTATATCATGCTTTTAATAGAAGCCGGTCGGCCTTCTCTCTGTCAGTGGATCTTGATGGGGTGTATAGGAGTGCTGGAATGAGTCGGGCCTCTTGCAATCAGGCACAGGGAAAATGGTTAATTCCACTTGTGATGACACCGGCTCGGCAAGCACAACAGTTTTCAAGTGCTGACACTGACCAGTAATGACTGAACGAATGGAGAGAGAACAGAGAAGGTGTGTGTGTGTGTGTGTCTGTATGTGGAGGCGGGGGGGATGGACAGAGAGGGGCTAAGAAAGGATAGAGGAGTCAGTAAAAGAGACACTAGTAAAGTATGAGAGAGCGAGAAAGAGGGAGTAAGAGAGACACAGCTGCTTCTGCACAATCGCTTTTCAGCATCTACAGTCCCAGGCCAAAATACCATTAATACAAGTGTCAGAGGAGTGAGTGGAATCAGGCACTGCGCGATGGCTTTGAGTGGCTTGAGAAGAAAATGCCCAGGATCCTTTGGGGACGGGCCTGACCGAGACGGCCGTCCATTCTTCTGGCCCCTTTTGTGGCGCTGCCTCTCTGTCCGTCCTCTTCCTTTTATTTTGTGTGAAGATTAAATTGCACATGATCTCTAATGTCTCTGGCCCTCTGCTTGTCGTAGGTCGACGACCTCCATGCGGCTCACATAATAGATACATCCTCTGTTTGTCTCGTGGTGAAACGCTCGTCCGCCACAGTCCAGTAACCCGCCATTGTCACACGGTCTGAAGCAATTAAGTAAAATGGTGGATAAAGCCTCGGTGCGTCCTTTCAATATTTATTACATCCTCTTTGTGAAAAGAGCTATTTAGTCGCTGTATCTAAAATGATCACTAATGCAATTACAAGTGCATTTAGAATACACATTAAGGGTAATCTTCACCCCTAAGAGAGGACCCCAGCGAGAGGAGATAACGGATGAAAGTTACAAAGGATGTTACATGTCTGTGAATAACAAAGAATACATCCACCATATCTACTATTTGAAGCAAAGACGCATGTTGAGGCTGGTTCGGATCAGCACTTCTTCTTATCTTTAAAGTGGTGATCTGTACACACACACCATTATTTATTTTCTGCATTTCGTCTCCATAATGCTAAAGCTCATTATTGTGGGGTGTGCACTGCGCTTTCCGCTCAATACTTGTCCATCAAACAGCACGAATAGCACCGTGGCAACTTTTTCATTAGACTTTGTGTTGCTGATCTTTGAGTTTTCGTGCATGGCAATTTCCTCTCTTTGTCAGTTCAGACGCGCTGGATGAAACTCTCCTGCTCTTTTTCCGCTGTATTTCAAACAAATCTGAAACACAAAACATAGTCTTGATATATGTTGCGGGTCAACTGTCAGGAAGTTTGGCTTGTGTGATGAGATAGTAAAGAGTTTGAAATGTTTAAACTGAAGCCTCATGAAAGTAGAGCTCAAAATAGGAGTGGTGATTCAAACAGGAAAGTGCTCTTGTCAACATCAAGCCTTTGGTTACAACAGATGTAGTTAACTAGATGGCCACAAAAGACTTAATTAAAACCCATACAGTAGATGTGTGCTGTGTTTGCGGAAAAATGAGCGACAATTTATGGGCTAAACTGGACAAAACATAGCCATGAAAAACATAAGACTAAGTGGCCTTTGCCTCATGATATGGCTGCTACTGTAAGTCTGATGTGAGGAGAGTTTTCATCATAAAACGATGAACTCCAAAGTGTGGTTGTAGTCTGGACGGTCAAATCACAGGGACAGGAGGAAGCTGGGTTTTGGTATGAAAGCTTGTGGGCATGTAAACAGCGCATGTTGTTATCAACCTCTCAACAGGTCGAACTAGTTGTCTCCATACACATGTGTTTGAGAAGCAGTGCTGTCCGGTAACACATTGCTTTGTAAACTGTTATATTATATCAGTAATCCCTGTAGTTTTCTTGCTCTGTGTTTAGCAGAGACTGGTCTGGTACATGTTCGCTTGGTGCAGGGGCTGTAAGTGTAGGGCGGCAGCTAGCTTCTATCAGATGCCGCTCCGCTGTTGTCTTAATGTTGTGTGTTCTTGGCTGGCTTGCAAATGTTAGTCACTCCCAAGTCTTCATGTAATCACCTGGTTTTGTTCAGAGGCCTCACTGTGAAGACAGGACCTCTGTGGCTCATTGCATCAGCCATGTACAGGTTCTCTCTAAGTTAGTGTGCAGAGTCCACACGTTGAAACTAAAATTACTAAAATGTTGGCGTGGGAAATTATGTTTTCACTTCCTGTGGCCCGTCAGTGAAAAGCATTAGCAGTGTCTATTACCGGGCTGTCTTTAAGCAAACTAGAAAATAATGAAGTGTCATTACGTTGTAATATCAGTGTTCTTGTTCTCAGCTTGGTGCCAGTTCTATTGAAGCCTATGGGAGATGCACGGAAAAGCATACTAAAACTCAGTATATCTATGTCTATGTCTATGATCCTTGATTATATATATATATATATATGTTAACCAAATCTGTATTTTTCATTCCTTCTCTCTTCCTTTTACTGCACTCCAGATGCTGCTTTAAGATGACTGACAGAGCTAACAATAGCTAATGTTATATAATCACATATTCGAATGAAATGGTTACAAACCCCCTCTGTTACCAGCTTTGCCAGCCTATAACATGTTGTCATGCTATGCTCTCATTAGTTTGTGTGCTGTTCCAGGTGGAGTTTGTGTACTGTCATTGAAAATGTGTTGCGGATGCAGAACAGCCTGTATAATTTGCTCCTCCTCATCCTCCAAGTTATCCCACCTTTTAAAGTGATGCTCTATGCCAGCCACTACATTATGGAGGCCTTTACAATTACTAAGGGCTAAGTGTAAAATTAAAGTTGTAACTTGTGCCTACTTTGGAACTATTCCAGCTGGTGCAACCCTTACAATGTTGGTAGCATATAAACACTGTCGGAAGTTAGAAAATACATTCAAACTAGGCTACGTTTCAACTTATGCTTAGCTGGTGCAACCCAGTGCTGCATGCAGTTAACTAACTTTAGGACAGCTCTTGATGGTCAGCACCTCCAAACTGTAGGCTGGCTGCATTAAACCACAACGTCTTGTTTTCTACTTGTACGCATGTTCAGCACAGTGTTTGATGTGTAATGGCTTTGGAGGTGTTTCTTTGGATGGAGCTGTCCTGAGTACCAAACGTACAGAAACAAGAGCCCAATGTTACTGATTTCTTTTGCTGTTGAGTGATTTGTAAATGACTTTCCTAGTTTATGTAATGAGTAACTGATAAAATGTTTCAATTAAGTCGCCACGTCATCACTGCAGATGGGGACATGCTGATGTGTTTTCTGTGTTTTTGCACACATTTTGCAACGCACTGTGTTATTACTATGTCCGACAGCTACTGTCAAAGCTTTCATGAACTGGCCATATCATAGGTTGGAGAACAAGCAAAAGAGACGTCAGCGTACAGGACACTGTGACTTTGAGGCAGCTGGCAGACTACAAGGTTACACTGCAGTGTGGGATATTCCTTCGTCCAGAAGTGAAACATCGACTCCTGTATGTCTGTAGCCTGGACTAAGTCTCTGAAACCTACTTCCCTCTGCGAGAACCAGTCTGCTGACAGCTTGGAGCCAGTCTCTCTCTCTCTCTCTCTCTCTCTCTCTCTCTCTCCCTCTCTCTCTCTCTCTCTCTCTCTCTCTCTCCCATCTCTCTTAATTGACTTCCCAGTTTGATAACACATGCCTGTCTGATTGGAGCCGGGCTGTCTCGGTGATGCTCAGAGGAATGTGCCTCTTCAATAGCAGATCAATTAGTCTATTAAGATAACCAGGGACATAGGTCCTCTGCCCTGGCTTTGGTGTGAAAGAGGGTCCTGTGCTGCTTTCTTTGTTCTTCAAAAAATATCTGCTCATATGATTATGCTTGACCTGTATCTGCAGAGTAATAGATTACTTATTAAGACATCATAATTATCAGCCTTCAATCTATTTTATATATATGTACATGTATAGCTGTTATCAAAATGAAATGAAGTGTTATCCAGGCTTAGGGATTTAGTTTTACCGTCTTTAATTGTTATATATGTCCCTGATCGTGCATAAATGCTTTGTGATGCAGACAGATGGCAGGTCTCTTATTATTTTGTATGCTAGTGTTTCATCTTGAGCCATGCCAGGTGGCTCGAATATTCATTTCATTTTGATAATTCCACAGATTACTCAAGCAATCTTCAAGCTTCACCCGGCAAGATTTATATGTAAAAATACCTCTGTCTTATCAGAATCACAAAGTGGGTTTAGGAAGAGAGAAGAGTGTCCCTGAATATTCACTCAGTTCAGTTTAGTTTTTCTTGCGTAAAGTTATCTTTTGCAGCTCATGATTATTAATTTGGTGTTTAGAGTCAAAGCAAAAGCAACAAACTGTTGACACCAAGTGGCGGGTTGCTGGGTGAAGGACACCTGATGGAGGAAAGGTGAGTTTTCCTCTTCCCAGTGTTACAAGCAGAGGTCCATGCAATAACCAGGCTGAAGAACAGGTCAACTGACACCACATCATTACATCAGCTCCACAGATCTGGTTTCTCACCTCTGCCCATTGAGGTATATCCAGCAATTGTGTCCTTTCGTAAGCAACTTTTATAGAGGCTCACGGAAAAACCTCCAAGCCCAGAGGTCAGGGGCCAATGTGCTGATGGATTATGGGGCTTCACCGTGCCCGGTGCTGCTGACAGGCTTTATTGGTTGGGAGGATGAGCTTGTAACCCTTTATATAATTATTGTATTAAGGCCAGTGTGCCCCTGGATTGCTGGCACTTGTCCCCGGATCAATGTGGAGATAATTTCAGAAATGAATAGTTAGTATCGATCAGCCCCCTTAGTGACGGCTTATCAGCGTCCTGGACAGGTCACTGTAGATTATTGTGCCATTGTCATTTATGGCCTATGTCATAGAATTTGTGTTTATTTATTTATTTATTTTTTTGAAGCAGTCCCGTTTCAAACAAAGACAATTCAATTTGCAGCGGATTTCATTCGGGTTTTTCCACCTCTTCTCCACTCATTGGAACACAATAAGCAATAAATCACAATTGTTTGTGTTTTTATCTCCCTCCTTCCCCTGTTTTTCGTCTGACACCCCAGCGCTGGGCTGGTCTCTGAGGACTCGGGGAGGAAGGAGGAAGAGGGCGAGTGTCAGCACTTGAACTCTGGCTGAGGGATTGAGTGAGCTTTGGTTCAGACAAACCAATGACCTTCAGCCATGGTGTTTGTAGAGGAGGGAACTTGGTGTTTTTGTTATTTAGTGCTCTTTGTGTGGCCTTAATAAACAGCCGGGAGAGGAGACATGTAGACTTGACCATCACTCCACGACCATGTCAATTCATTGTGAATTTTTACTATTAGAATCCACGTACAATTCACACTCTGGGCTAAAAGATGTGGGCGACATGGTGTCCAAAGCATGCAAACCAAAGTGGTAGCTCTGCCGTTTGTGTGTTTATTCATCCAGTAGCCTCTTTGTTTGAGCAAGGCGAGCCCCCCGGTGTCATGTTTGTACTTTCCCCTCTTGCCTTCTAAACTGTGAATGACAAGATGTATCCATCAGAGGGCTGGGGCTCGATTTCAATAGCAGCTCAGGGGGAATCATTCAGAGAAATGTAATTTACTCACTATTGGTCAGTTTGACCCATGACCTCATTCACTTGACACGGTTGCCATAGAAACCATTGAAAAAAGAACAAGAAGAGAGTCAGATAGCATCATTTCAGCTGCTCATCCAATACTCACAGTCGAACACACAAAAAAGCCTGCGTGGCATTAAAGGCTAAAGGACATGTATAAGCAGCTGAGAGAGAAGCAAGTAAAC
Source organism: Chaetodon auriga (assembly GCF_051107435.1). Lineage (NCBI taxonomy): Eukaryota > Metazoa > Chordata > Actinopteri > Chaetodontiformes > Chaetodontidae > Chaetodon > Chaetodon auriga. The sequence goes on from NC_135081.1 coordinate 8,703,412, forward strand.
CAGAACAAACTGGATTTACACCACATCCAAGATGCAGGGGTTCATTAGACTGAATGGTCTTGATCATTACATAATTATATCAACACTGCTATTTGTCATAACTGTCAGACACAGTCATTTTTCCACGCTACTGACAGATTAATTACAGCCAATTATTTCAGAAGTGTTCTCACACTAATTAGTCATACAGTTACACAGCGCTAATAGCTCAGGGATCAAAGAAAACAAATGACTATCATACATCATTTCAATTAACCAGCATGATGGATTAATTAACACTCTGTCATTTTAATGCCCTGGGTGGTCGGATATGATGAGGGATGATCAGAGGAGGATTTTCACTTCAGTAATGGGGTGAAGCCAAGAGCATCCATGTGTTTTGTAAATGGCTGCTGTGCAAAATATGAATCACACAAAAATGCCCCCTATTGATGGAAATGGAAGAAACTATTCAGGTATGTGGAGGCCCTGTCTTTTTTTCCAGCACATCGCAGTTGTATGTTTTGTCAATATGTCAATATGTTTTTATTAATTACCCAATTTATTCATTACATTTTACAAAAAGAAAGCTAATAACGCCTTTATCTCCCAAATCACTTATGTGCTGTTATTGTCTTTGTCCATAAGCAACCCTGTCACATCGCAGTATTGTTATTTTACAACTAATTTGCATCAGCAAATACATTGTAAAAGACACATAATGCCAATGTTTTCTGTTAATAAAATGAGGAAATGCCGTTATATGTGTTGTATGTGCAGAGTTTGACAGTAGGAGACAGTACATAGGAGCGGGATTTTGTGACGTCACAACTAGTTTGGAGCCAATCATGGTCCAGTATGCAACTTTGATGTAGATGTGTGATGTAGACACTTGGACCTTCCAAGTCTTGAGTTTGGCCCTGGACACCTGGTATAGATCCATCCTTGAGCTTGTGCTATCACCAGCTCTTGGTGACAAAAGCAGCCTCACTGTAATATTAAAATACACACACAGTTTTCCAGTGGGGACATTTTTGTCACATTTCCACCAGAAATAAAGTTAATCCAGTCCAGTATGCTGTAGGTGCAAAAACACTGGTATCAGTTTAACAACAGCACCTCTACAGTGTGTTTGACGTTTGGATAATATCGTACAGTATCTCACACATCTGCATCAACCTGACCAATATTCTCATTAGCTCCTTTTTGACCGAACCAGCAGAAGCAGAATTTGTTTGTCCATGACAGTTTACAGGAGGTCAGCGCTGATCATCACTTTGAGAGAGACCCTCCATCAATCTCTGCAGCTGAACATTCATCATCAGAAGACAGGACCAGGCCTTTTACTCTGCTTGTCAATGAGCCTGCCAGCTGGATTGTTTCTGAGCTCAGGTCTTTTTGACTGGAAAAAAAGAAAAAGAAAAATCCACATGCTTCATGTAGGTTTCTACATTCCCTTCAAACTTAACGGTCCATACAGAGGATTGAATGTGGGATCCATAGCTTTAAATCTGCTCTGGAACCCCAGGGAAGCCACATCTCTCCTTCAGCTTCATCTCATGCCTTGTTGACCCACAGCAATTAGACAATATATGTAAATTGTTGACCTT